>NW_022280230.1:156808-158573 GCF_004355925.1 Anarrhichthys ocellatus | reverse complement strand
AGAGAGAGACAGAGAGAGAGAGAGAGAGAGAGAGAGAGAGAGAGAGAGAGAGAGAGTCTGTGTTACTTTGTGTGATTTGTTGAAGAAGAAATACAGACTGAATGACAGAGAAGTGGAAGTGAGACGGACAGAAAGAGCTCATATCGGTTTTATTGAAGCTGGATACAAACCTCCACAGTTTGTCCTCACGTAATGAGCCGACGTGACGCCCTCCAGCTGTCAACACTCGGCTCATATTAACTCACCCGCCTCTCTGCCGGCATCCCAACGGCTCCTCAGCTGAACGTAGTGGGGCTATTGTGCAGCAGGTCAGAGGGGGTAAGGTATAGAGAGTTTCTCTTATTGTGGGATATTAAAGCCGTTTAATGACCATTCGTCCACCTTTGGGAAAGTGTTGACATTACAGGAGGCGTCGCTCTGACTGCGTTTTCCAAATTTCAGGATTTGGGGTATTTTATGGATTTTATTTGACAGCTGCGGAGAGACAGGAGCATGGCAGAAAAATGTCAACCGGCCAGCTGAGACACAAGTTCACATTTAGTCTCTTATTAAAAACACAGTATTGGCCTTTTACGAAAGATACATAAAAGAATCTCGAAGCATTTTAGTAATTCTTTCTACAAGTAATAATCCACACAAAATCTACGTTTTGAGTTTAATTATTCAACCCTTTAGCATTAAAATTTAGTTTGCTCCATATACAGCACCAGATGGATTCACATCATGATCAAAAGTCATGGGTTGATTACTGAACGGGCAAAGTGGGCACGGACCCAGGAGCCCAAAGTGTCAGGTGCCCCCCAGGACTTCAACTACACAATGTCCTTCAAAGTGACACATCAAAAACACAAAGAAACATTAAACAACTACAAAGAGACACAAAAGACTTCAAAGACACCAAAACAACCATAAATAGATGCAAAACAGCTGCGAAGAGACACACACAATGAAAATGGGGAAAAAAACACAAAGAGACACAAAATTATTCCAAAGAGACACAAAACAACTACAAAGAGACACAAAATTATTCCAAAGAGACACAAAACAACTACGAAGAGACACAAAACAACTACAAATGAGACACAAAATTATTCCAAAGAGACACAAAACAACTACAAAGAGACACAAAACAACTACAAATGAGACACAAAATTATTCCAAAGAGACACAAATCAACTACAAAAAGGAGCAAAACAACGAGAGACGGAAATCCAGCTTCACTTCTTGAAGGAGCATGCCCATAATTTTGCGAGGTCATTTTCAACAGTTGTATCTCTTATTTTATAACGTCCTCAACAACAAAACAAAATGATTAATTGCAGAAACAAAAGCACTCATTGTAATTCACTGTCGACGGGCAGTTTGTTCGCGCGTGTGAAGAGACAGAAGTACTCGGTCTTGAACTGATTACAGCCGGAGTTTGGTTCCTCTCATCTCTCGATTCAACTCTAAATTGAGTCTGATACAAACAACTCGTTCACGCATGCACACACACACACACACACACACACACACACACACACACACACACACATAAACATAAACACACATGCAGATGCACCTTCTTCCTTCTTCCAAAACTGTTTCTGGGAAGGACGAGGTGGCTCTGAGTCAGCGTACTCAACGTTTGGCACCACAACACTGAAATCAATAACAGAAGTTCAGAACAGACTGCTCCTCTACAGGGTGGTCCACCACACCCTGTCATCACCAGGACGCACACACACACACACACACACACACACACACACACACACACACACAC
>NW_022280230.1:140244-156798 GCF_004355925.1 Anarrhichthys ocellatus | reverse complement strand
ACACACACACACACACACACACACACACACACACACACACACACACAGTTCAGTTTACCTGTCATTGTCCAGGATTAAAGTGTGTTTGACAGACGGGCGGGATTACACCGCTATTGTCTTTCTTGGCATCTCCATCCCATAATAATATTATGACGCTTTTATCAAAACACTGGAACACACACACAGACACACACACCTGCAGAAGAATACATATTGCATGCACACGAGCTGAGGGTCGGTTCATGCACTCTTAACATTTGATTCATTCCTAACGTGTGACTCACTTCACGTCAACTGTCGGTTGATCATTTCTTGTGAAATCAGCCGGCTCTTGGTATTCTGACTGAAATTCAGTCAATACGAGATTTTAATCTCCCGATCATTTTCAGAGGAAATATCAGGATTTACAGGATTATTAATCAGAATATTTGTAATAGAGCTAATGAACTAAAGTATTTAGTATCATCATCATCAACTACTTCCAGTTAGCTAGCTACGTTTATTTGACCTCCACAGCTGTTGCAATATATTTGCAATCATTTATTGACGCCTTATTTGCAAGTCAGATATCCATCTTGTACAACAACTCCCTGGTCATTTTGCAGATGCCCTAAAGGCTCCCACACAACTGATTTAAAGCTCTGTTTTGGCAGATGTAAGGCTGGAATGTCGGTTCCCTCTTCTTATCAACGCTTCAACGTTAAGTGGCACGACTCTCTCCCACGAACACTAAACAGGTGCACACACCCTTTACAAGACTTGCAATATTTGTTTTCACGGCACAACAATGCAGAAATCAGGACGCCAAAGATATGTAGCGTCTACAGAAGAAGCAATTTCTATTCAACGTTCTGTTCCTGGACCAGCTCAGTTAATGGACCCAAGCAGTAAGCAGTTGGCCACAAAATGCTGAAATACAGCACAATGAAACACTTCAATGTGTGGTCAACAGTCGCAGTCGCAATATGATGCTCCAATAACCTCGCACAATGCCACGAGATGAAACTCTGTAAACACAAATCATATGTTGTGGACATGAATAATGTGAAGATTACACTCCTGTGCTCCAAAGCGTGGGTTTGATTTCAGCCACAAGGCAAAAAAAGAAAATAATGTTATTGTGCAGGAAAAAACAGAAGGTATGACTCAACTTCATATTAGAGTCACATTAGAAACAGAGACATGTTTTGAATCCTCGTTCCAAACATTAAAATGTGTCACAGTTCACCAAATGAGTCCCTTTCATTTAGGATTCGTCACGGTTTAGATCTGCTGAGGTTTGAATGGGCTTTGCCACAGAAAGCCAAATTACCAAAGGTAGCTGTCATCAGATGCAAAGAAAACACGGGAATTATCTGTAAACCACCAGGAAGAGTTCATTAGGACCTAACACATGGAAAATCCTGTGAGCGCCCCTTCAGTTAAAACCTCCTCATCATCTTCATCACAGCAGATGTAACTGTGTCCCAGATTAATCTCACACTTTGGTTTGGTCGCCAACAGATACAACATGATTAAAGTATTTTGTAACAAAACTGTCTCATTGTTCTTTATACTTCATCAGCGTCCATCCAGCCAACATGCATAAGTCTACTTTAGGTTCAGGAACAGATTGTTAAATACTTCGTTAGCTTTAGCTTTAAAATACTGTAACTACAGAAGTCAAGCTTCCAAATACGTATATCCTGTTTTCTGTTGTCTACACTAAACAGGTCCGATCCTCGGCTGCTATGAGTCCTGTGCCGAAGTGTCCCTGAGCAAGGCACTGAACCCCTAACTGCTCCCCGGGCGCTTCTCAGCAGCCCGCTGCTCCCAATAAGCTAGGGATGGGTTAAATGCAGAAGTTACACTTCATGTAAATATGTGCATATGTATATGACGACTCTAATAAAATCTCGTTAAATACAGAAGTTGCTTGACGAATGAATCCCCGTTGACTTCTTGTTTCACACGGGGAATGAACAGCGGTCTCCTGGATGAAAGATCATTTTTTATTTGTGTTTCCTTTCTTCCGAAACATTTGCAAAGTCGGTTTTCTTTTGAAGATTTTGAATCCTGCATTGTCCACATCCATGTTTGCCAGCCAACAGCTTCTTCTTCTCTGCTTTTGTGGGTGAATTACCACCACCTGTAGATCACAGGAATGTTGTTAAGCCATCTGCACCGTCTTCAATCATGTCTTGTAATGTGGAAACGCTCATAAATAAAAAGCATATAATATGAATAATATATTAGCTCATAGAAAAACAGCTCCTTAGTGTTACTTGAGGACTTGAGGACCTTTAACAAACACAAACACTCAATAATTTAGACAACAGAAAACAGGATGTATGTATTTGGAAGCTTGACTTCAGATCACAGATACTCCTCATCTTTTTGTTCTCTTTGAGGAGAAACAGATGGAACGATGGAGCACAAACTCATTTAATCCTGCTCTTAATACCAAAGAATGCTGCTGCAAGACTCTGTTTTGAATTGTTCCGCTTGTGTTTTTATTGGAAACAAATGGCTGTTTAGTTTGGGTAAAAGTCAAGGGGTCATATTCAGTAGGAATCAACAACAGAGGATGTTTGGAAACCAAGGACCGGCGATCCAACATCACTGGGCGGACGAGGAGTGATCAGCATTTCAAGACGTGTTTTTGCTCAGCTCGATACCTCAAAACACAAATACTGTGGAGAACCAACATGTCTGCAACATCTGTTTGTTCTGCTTTAAACTGCACTGAAGCTAATTCAATAAATCTGTCGATGTGACATTCAATCTCTCAATATTCAATCTTGTGGTTTGACTGAAAATCATGTACTCAATTCAAATGAATTGATCATGACATTTTGTTCAGACATTGATGTTCTCCAGAGGAGGAATGCTAACGACCTTAGTGAGCCACCATGAGGTTGACATTTTACTTTTTCGTAAAAACATCTTGACAGCTATTGAATGGATTGCGAGGACGTTTGTTAAAGACATTCATGGTGCTGAAAGGGAGGAATTTAAATTACTGACTCCCAATATCCCAACATCTCCTAGACCAGTGGTTCTCAACTGGTCTGGCAGCGGGACCCACCGTCACCCCTTAATGACAAGCCGCGACCCAAATGTTCAACTTCTCAAATGTATTTAATGTAAAGATGGAGCAGTTTGAACCTGAGCTGAACATGTCCTCTGCAGTCGTAGTGTAGGGAGCTCTCTAGTGCAGAGAAATTGTTCCTGTCAGTCCCCGTCCCACACATGTTCCACGTAAACGAGTAAAACTGCTTTGTTTGTGATGTCTGTAGATTCGTCCATTTGTAATGCAAAATGACCACTTGCCTAAATTCGCCTGTAGTCGTCTTGACGTCCCCCATTGGTTTGTGGACTGACGTTTTGAAGCCTCGAGTTTAGCGATTAAGGCCGTCGCCATCGTATTTATTTGCAACCAATAAACGGAAGTTGCCATATTTGGAATGCGGAGGACTGACGAGGTTGTGTGCATCACTGGTTGTTAGTTTGCTCACAGTAATTGTTTTGGACATTATGTTTGGCTAATCGCTAACTCCTGACAGAACCGCCAGTACACACACTGCTGTACCTCACCACCACTGTTACTCCGGCAGACAGCTTAGTGCGTCTCATTTAGTTTTTGTTTAGTTTATGACACATCTTATACGACAAATTTTTGTCGATTGTCTGCATACATCACCTCTAAATGGAAGGTTAGCCAGTTGTGGATTGTGTTCATTCAATCACTAAATACAGTCGTCGTTGTACCTGTAGCGCCACCAGCAGGTCAACGCTTTCGCGAACTCTGTGAAATGTCTACTGGAGCCATTGGAACTAAATTTGGTACAAACAGTCGTGGTTCCCGACTGACATTGGTGATCCTCTGACTTCTTCTCTAGCGCCACCGTGAGGTTGACAATTTTGGTTCAAAGTGAAACGTCTCAACGGCTGTTGACAGGACATCTGGTTCAGACATTCATGTTCCTGTCAGGATGAACTGTGATAAGTTTTCCGACTTTTCATCTAGCTCCATCATCAGGTCAACATTTTAATATGTATACTATGATACTTTGGTTTATGACCAAACACTTGCACAACTAAAGACATTCACATCAGCCTGAGCTGGATTCTGTTTACGGCTAATTAGCAAATGTTAGAATGCTAGCACACTGAATTAAGATGGTGCTCCCTTTGCTTCCTCTGTCTCTCACCTTCTCATCACGACTTTCTCTTCTGCCTTATCTCTCTATCCTCACCTTTCTCTCTGTCATAACCTTATCCTCCTACGGCACCACCACCCCCCCACAGGCCCCGGGTGAAAGAGCTCCTTTCTTCCGACGTCTCTCGTGCAGCTGCTGCCTCCAGTAAACACCTCAGGGTGCTAGAGGCTCTTGCGGCTCCAGCACCTCCAGACAAAGACAGCGGTTATGTGTTGGCTGTGGTTTTATGTAACCTGGCAGCAGGTTAGAGAGTCTGCCCCATAATCAAAACATCACAGGTTCAATCGCAGCAGCAGCCAGTGTGAGTACGCGAGAATGTTGACAAGCTGACTGTACCACTGTATACCACGTTTTCTGTTAAAGGTGCTATACGTAGTATTATAATTACTCATTACCACCTTTATTTTGACACGTTATTATTATAATCCAAAACAAACAAGAGTGCAAGTGACTGAAAAGACAGGTAACCAGGCACAGCAACACAATCCATTGGGGTATTTTAGGTCGTTTGTAGTCATTTTGCATCTCTTTGTAGTTGTTTTCTTTGACTTCAGGGTCATTTTGTATCTTATTGTAGTTGTTTTGTTTGTCTAAATGTATATTTTGTATCACTTTTGTGTATGTTTTTCTTCTTTTTGTTCACTTTGCATCTCTTTGAAGTTGTTCTGTCTGTATTTATGGTTACTTTTCATCCCTTTGTAAGTGGTTTGTTTGACTTTTGTATTTCTTAGTAGTTGTTTTATGTCTCTTTGTAGTGATTGAATATCTGTGTTGTGATTTTACACCTCTCTATGGTCATTTTGCATCTCTTTCAGTGACATTCTGCAGGTTGAGCAGAACTCTCAGCTGTGGCTGTTGGCTCAGTTCAACGTTTGAATTTCCAACAACAAAAGTTAACAGTCAAACAGACTCAACCCTTGGAGTAATCAATGCCCCATGTTGCTCTCAATTATTTTAGTCTATGCAGTTAATTCATTTCATTGTAAGCTTCAGCATTCAAAGACCGAACCCTGTCAGTGGAACGCCACCGCCGTTTAAATGAGACTTGGTGTGACCCAAAGATAAATACTGTAATGCTCTTTGTTATGAGCAAAATGAGCTGTCAATGCATGGTTGTAAGCTTCCCTGTTTTCCTTTATGATGTTTTGGGGACAAACCATGGAACTACATGTGGACATCAACCATCGTGGTTTGGGTGGAAACTTCTTCTTTGTTAGGTTTGCTGACCTTCATCTTCATGGTTACAATAGTGACAGGGATGATCCTGGTTGTGTCTCCGGTGTAACAGTGTGACATTTTGCTGACCCATCCTGTCACCCAAAATGCTGCACTGTTTTGATACCTATGGATTTTCTTTCAGTGGTCATGTCATGTAGCTGAATATTCATAGTTTACTTGACTGACTGGTTTTTGTCTTTTCTGTGAGTTGCTGAGTTACTCTGGTGGTCTTGGTTCCTCTGTTGCCAATCACGAGGGTGGCTGGCAATGACTGATGACTGGGAAGTAGACCTGACTGTGTTCGCAAGCAGGTGCAAGGCATCATGGAAGTCCCCTGGGGAACGGTACAGCAAACCAAAACCTGAACATATGTCTGCAACAATGGTATGTGTGCATGTGTGTGCCTGTGTGTGTGAGTCTGTGTGTGTGTGCATGTGTTTGGCAAGGTGGCCCATGATGAGGGTAAGTGTTTGGCAAGGTGGCTTAGCAACAATCAGGTAAAATGCCCCATTATGAGCATTCCTTAGTTCTTAGTTCTTAGTGGTTGTTTATCCAGCCACAGACGTTAGCACATTGTGGTCCAGCGTGGATAAATTTAGCCTAAGACTCAACTACCATTTTAGACCCATTGTTATTGGAAAGTCTGTTGAGTGACCTCAAAATGATACATCCACTGTGGGAAACAAATTGTTGGCATTAAAGCAAAGCACACTGTGGCTAACAGTTCAGCGAGTCATCCTAAAACAGTTTGGTGGATAAAATTGCCTTTACGTGCTTAATTGCTCTCAGGGTCATGTGGGCTGGAACCGATCAGAGCACGGATTAGACAGAAGATGAACCATGCTGGGCAGGTTGCAGCTCCATCAAAGGATAACACAGATTTAAAAACAATCTGTGCTGCTGAGTCTCCAGCCCACCTGAAACTCAAATAAACAAACCCAAATTGGTGCAACCATTGAGTTGTTGTGCCTTACTGTGGGAAAAAAAGATCCTGGAAAGAGCTCAAACCCTGGATTGTGCAGTTCTGCAGCACATGGCCAACTGGCAACACCAACAAAATCTGTGTTGCCCTGCAGTATCGCGATCCTAGAAGGCAGTGGGAGACGTGAGGTTGGGGATTTGCAGAAAGCTGCAGTTCATCAACTCTTACACTTGAAGTCATGGGACAACATTGGTGATTATTTAAAAGAGGCAGCCACAACCTGGACAAGTCATATCATTCTCTCTCTCTTAGGTCGCATTCACACCTGTAGTTCCCTTAATTTGGTGTGGACCAATTAAAACAAGGCTCAGGGGCCTATTTAATAATCGATCTATAGCTTATGGTGCAAGTGCATTAAGGAACCAACTCCATATTTGCAAGTTAAACTTACAATACAACTTTTAAATCTTGATTTAGACTTCATTATGTCTACATTAGGAACTATCCAATACAACCTTAGAATTGTTCAGTATTGATTATATGTCGCTGGGCATTGAAGGCGGAATATGCCAAAATATATTGTGAAGGAAGAGATGGGACAGGTATGTGATCCTTCGTCAGTGGACCCTCTGCTTCCGCTGGAGACCATGAACGTCTCTCCAACACTTAGTTTCAATCCATCTGGTAGATGTTTAGATATTTTATATGCAAAGTAAAGACTTTGGCCTGCTAGTGGAACGAGAGGAGAAGAATCACCAAAGTCATCATGATTCATCCTCTGAGAAAAACAATTTTTGAACCACATTACATTACACATGTCATGGCAATCCGTCCAGTAGTTTTTGAAATATTTCACAAACTTCATGTCAGCACCACGATAAGAGTCTGTAGGATTCAGTCTGTGAGCAACATAAACGGTTATTGTTTTATTGTCTAGTGATAGGAAGCTGTGAAATCATTTTAAAGTTCTACTCTGCTGTGTAGCTCCAGATTAAAGCATTTCATATGAGAGAATATGAGATGCGTCATAAACACAGGCCCTGATGTCTGTTCCAACGGTGTCTGATCATCATTTCCTTCATGGATTCGAACGGGTCACAGTTTCATGTTTGACTTATCAAGTCTGTTGACAACAAGGTCCTGTTTGCCATTGTGTTCACATAAACACAAAGACGTACGCACAAATAAATACCTGTTGAAATGTGATTACATGTGCAATCTGTTAGGTGCAAACAAACAGGCTGTCAGAGTTAATGTCTCCCTGTACAGACAAATAACAACCATACATCATCCTCTCTTTTTCTCTCTTTCTCTCTCACCCTTTGCAGAACATGAGGGCGAGGCGAGTGAAAACTCTGCTGTATGAAATTGCATTGGAGAGAGACGATATGTTCTTATTTGGCGGCGGATGTGTTTGCCCAGCACCTTGCAGAGAGAGGACCACTGTTTTCTTAATGACGAGCAACGTGGGAAAATGTCAACGGTAAAAATTGCGATCGCCAGGAGGCCCCTCCACTCCCTCCAGAGGAAGTAGTAGAAGAAGAAGAAGAAAGAGAGCGATTTTAAGTCATTGGAGGCTGAGTGAGAGGGAGAAAAGAATGGAGAAGTGAGACTGAGAAGCCAGCGGAGAAAAAAGGAGAGCAGATAAAAGATGAGATGCAGAGAGATGAGTACATCCATCTAATTCCTACTGTGGTCTGAGTTGCATGTGGGAGCTGACTAAGCAGAGACGCCTACAGTATGTCTTCCAGCTCCTTAGAAAGTCAGAGACGTGAATTCCTTTTATTCACCAAACAACGTGTCCTCATACAACGTTTCATATGATATCTTACAGAAAAGTTTTTCGTGCATTTTCCTAAAAAAGTTTCTGTCAATTTCCGCTTGTTACATGCAGAAATGCAGTCTTTTCAAAATAAACTTCTGTCGTCACAGGAAACAAATTAGGTTAAAGCAACTACTGAAGTGGCATTACCAATGTAATGTAAATAAATCAATGTTGACGTCTCGTTTCACACGGGGAACGAACATCGGTCTCCTGGATCAAAGATTGTTTTTTGTTTGACCCCTTTTTTTACGGTCTTCATACTTCCTGGTTCATGATGACGTGACTGGATTTGGATTTCGTGGGCTATTTACAATTTACAGTGTATTCATTTTTGTAGGTAAAGCTGTGAAACGCTGTGCGAGGACAGGCTGCACCAAATGGAACAAACTCACCCACACACTTTTTAATTTTGGTAACAATTTCGACACCTAGTTATAGATCTACTAAGAGATCAATATGCCACACAAAATACGACTGATAGAAATGACCAATAAAAAACAAGTGAGCAATAAAATGTTCTCTAAGTCTGATATAAATTATATATACTATATATATATAATAATATATAATAATGATCAACAGCCCCCCTGCCTACAAACCATAGACTGTATATAAGAAGTGGATGTAGTCATCGCGACGTCACTCATTGGTTCGGCCTGGAGTTCAGTATTTTGGCCTTCGCCATCTTGGCTTTTTGCAGCCCGTGGAGTTGGAGCAACACATGGTGCCGTTTTTGGAAAAACCTTTTTCCTCCTATGAGTTTGTAGCCTGTGTGTTAATCCCGCAGGAGACTGTAGTGTATTTTGACATTTCATTATGTCGACAACAGCACAATGTTGTACAGCACAGAGGAAAAAAAGGGTTTGTTGATGGTGAAGGACAGAGTGAGCTTTGTTGGGCTTTGAGTGCTGGAAAACATTCACATGGAACAACTTTTGGAAAAAATCTAAATGTAATAATCAGTTGATTACTCAGTATCTCCAAATATCAAAAACCAAGGTTGTTTAAAGCAGTGAGTGAGAGCAGGTGCAACATTGTGTTCAACCCACTCATTACCTTGTCTCTGACCGTGATGTTGGAAGTCTGAATTCAACAATACAAACACTATGTTAGAGAAGTGGGGGTAACAGAGAGGGAAGGCGGTCGATAGGAAGGGATAAAGCCCCCTTTGTTGGGGCAAAGCTCTGAGGAACAGCGGCTGCAGGCTCCAAGGTTCAGATGAACAGATAAAAAAAACACTTTAGCAGTTACCTTCTGACGTTTGAGCCCAGGTCTCCCCTTCATAACAACCACCGTTTCACTTTTACTGTTTGAGGCGCAGGGTTGCTGCAGCGCACTTCGAGAAGTTATGGGTTCATCGCAGGTTCACCAGAGGTCCAAATGTAGCGAATCAAATGGCTGAAGGCTTCTCGCAAGTGCCTGCATGTGTGTGTGTGTGTGAGGGAAAGACAGTCTACAGATGATTCAAGGACATGTAAGAAGGTTACTATAAGGCGTGTGAAGGGGAGCTTGAAGCAGGACATGCCGTTTCATCCCTCGTTCATTCGCTGCTAAATCGCCATGGGGTGCATCTTTATTGTGCTTTATGATTGTCCACAGTTGGTAACTTATTTGAAGAGCTCGTGTCTTCATCATAGACTGTACAAAGGAAGTGGACATATTCGTACTGTACGAACTGTGGTTTTAAAACCTTGAGTTTGGCGTTTTGTCCGTCGCCATCTTGGATTTTGCAACCAGTGAACAGGAAGTGACCATATCAGGACTGAGGAGGAGTGACGTAGAAACGACGTATACGTCTCTGGTAGAGACCTGTCAATCACCGTGTAGCCCTGCCCTAAAGCATCCCCTGCTTTATGGTCTTTTTGACTCTAAATGGACCATAATGTACTAAATGAACATCATGCTGTATTGAAGAAGACTTGAAACTGGAGATTGAGACCATAAACTCATGTTTATAATGTTTACTGAGGTAATAAATCAAGAGAGAAGTAGAGTCATTTTCTCATAGACTTCTATACAACCAGAGGAGTCGCCCCCTGGTGGACACTAGAGAGAATGCACATTTTAAGACACTTTTCAGAACCGGAGTTTGCCGCTTAGTCCTATGTTAAAAGTAGTGCTGGGCAAGTTAACGCGTTATTATCGCGTTAGATATTAGAACAAAAGCATGACAAGCTAACAGATGCTACAGAGAAGTGGAGACAAACTGCAGGTTAGTGTTGTGGAAGATGTCGGTATGAGGAATGTTCTCAAGGTGCGTTCGTGTCTCGTTTGTTGTGAACGCACCTTTAGGATCGCAACGAATGACGTCACGTATGAGCCTCAAGACGCACCGTCACAAGAAGAATACACGAGTTGTATGAAAAGGAGAGGACGACTAAAGCGATGGCGTTACAACGTGCACCAGCTGTTGCTCTCACTGGAGACTACTGGACATCACTGGGTCACCATCATCACCTCTGAGTTACAGCATTATTATTATTGATGAACAGTAGAGCTGTATTCACATGCTCTGACTGTCATGAAGACACAACACACACACGTAGATGAAACATGCTGAAACATGTTATTCCTGTTGCACAGCAGTGGAACGTTTCACATACAGTCACACACTGAGCACAGATAATGCAGAGATAGAACTGCTGCTGTGTAAAGGGCATACTGCTGCTAACAACAACCTGATGTGTTTAAAGGGTTTAAACCAAATGTTATTGCACTTTTGTTCATATAGCAGTACTTTTAAAATAAAAGTGCGCAATACACTACTTTTGAATTCATTATTGAACTTTGCGATTGAGATTAATCGCAAAACAATTATGCGATTAATCGCGATTAAAAATTGTAATCGGTGCCCAGCACTAGTTAAAAGGCCACACCTCCAAGAATTTGGTAACCAATTACTAAAAAACAGTAAGCAACATCCAAAAGATAATGCATGTGTGGGGTCATCAAAATATTGTATGTCCCAAGTTTGGTGAATATTGGATGACATTTATCAGGGAGTGAAAATCGCCCAAAAATCGAATTAGACAAAAATCCTTCCTTACTTGCCACACGGTGGCGCTGTAGCTTCCATTTATCATTTAGTTGATGGCAAGATTATAAAGACGCAGTCTGCCAAGTTTGATGTCTTTTGTGTTTATGCTTTTAGAGGTATTAGATGAGAAATGTGTCCACATTTTCTATTAAATAAAATCCCTTTTATTCGTAATTTGTGAAAATACTGTTCAGTATATAGGATCACCACTAAAAGCATACTGTTCCCCAAAGTGGCCATCTATATCATGGAAAAAAGAATAACAATACATGGTATACAGGATTACAATAAGACAGACTGTGGAGGCAAGTGAGAGGAGAACACAGCTACGTTTGTTTTAGAAAGAGAAGATGCTTCCAAATTCATTATCAAATTTAGCAACAATGTGTGTTTTATGAGCTGCAGTACGAAATGGAAAATAAGTGAAACAACTGCTGTTTCTGTTTAAGTTTGAAAAACATTTCATCATAATCATTCTGAGTCTGTTATGACACGCACAACCTTGTACTTCTTTGTGATGTCACTCATTGACTAAATGCATTTGCTAGTCCTTACCTAATAACTAAATACCTAACCCTAAGATAATCATTGCCCAATTCTGACCTAACCTCTGAATGTCTGTCCCAAAGTGAGGGCCGCCACAAAATGTCCCCGCTTTTCATAAATGTCCTCACTCTGAAACTCCAATTGGTCCTCACAAAGACAGTTGTACAAGTAAACACACACACAGAAAACTCCAGATTCTTACAGAATTACATGAAATGACCACAACCTCTGGAAATTTACTGAAATTACGAGTTGCCACTGTGGAAATGCTGCCAATGGAATGTATATCAGGATCCTGCGTGGTGTTCAACAGAAATACATCTTAATCAAGCTCCATGTAAGGAGGAGGTTTCTGTGTACGGATGGGTCAAACACAAAAATTTCACCCAGGCGACCGTTAAAACCAAAAGTCAACGCACAGTTACTTTTAATCACCTAAGCTCCAAAATAAGTTACTTTTCAAACACATAAAGTATGGACGTAGTGTCTCTTACGGCAGCCACAGGTTTTTGAAGAGCCGTTGTGAAGCTCAAAGTGGGCGTCTTTTTGTCCGTCGCCATCTTGGCAGTGACGAGACAGCCTAACTCTAGAAATGCGCAAAGAGGTGGATCGTCGGTTAAGCTGAGGTGACAGCTTGCAGCTAGCGACTTAAACTGCTGAGTCATGAATGGAGATATTAGCTTTTGAGACCAAAACTGTTTTTTGGACCAGATTGTAAATATGTTTATTTCTGCTGTAAAGTTGGGCATTTTCACATTGAGGGCTATGGGGATGGAGTCACTTTTATAGCCTCAAGAGGCCATTCGAAGAACTGCAGTTTTTGGCACTTCCACGTTCGGCTTCATTTCTCAACACCAGAGTTTGCCGCTTGGTATTTCTGTGGGATAGAAATACTATAGGAATATATGGATATGCTTTTT
The DNA here is from genome assembly GCF_004355925.1 of Anarrhichthys ocellatus. Lineage (NCBI taxonomy): Eukaryota > Metazoa > Chordata > Actinopteri > Perciformes > Anarhichadidae > Anarrhichthys > Anarrhichthys ocellatus. Next base: position 144,128 of record NW_022280230.1, on the reverse strand, counting down.
CAAGCAAACCTATACACACTTTTGAAATGAGTCACAGCTTTGACAACAAAAAGACTGTAAAGATTTAAAATGAGTGTGTTTCTGTGTGAATGCCAACTACAGAGCAGTGAACATTGTAAGAAAGTGACTTGTTTTTTTGCAAAAACTCGTGTGTGTGTGTGTGTGTGTGTGTGTGTGTGTGTGTGTGCTAGCTCTTCATTATACCTGTGCTTGTGTTGGATGTGTTTACGAATATAGTTTCCCCCTTTTCCTCTCTATGTTTAAAAAAGATACATTTCGAGGCCATAAATCAGATAATATCACCATAAATAACAGACATGTTTGTGTTGGTGGATTTATACTCACACACACTCATTCATAACTATCAGGAAAAGGTTGCTGTTTTTCTCTTTCTTGTCTTTTGAAAAGCTTTTCCCACAATCCACCCTCTTTCCTGGTGTTTCCTTAAGCCGGAGTTCATTCTGTCGAAACATCATTCACTCAAATTTTGAGTTATTGTTGCCCCATTGGTTCTGCGGTGTACACGGTCCCAGTTACACATGGAGTCTGTGTGGACGCTCAGTTGCCGTCAGTCGTTTCCTCTGCAGCCTGTTCATGTTGAACTTTTAGCCTCCAGCTCCTTCCTGACATTAAGAAGGTTTTCTTTTAGAGCCATTTCAGTGCCAGAAAAAGATCTGCTGCCACCGTACGAAGCGCCGCAGTCGAGGACGTCCATCAATATTTCGTTGACTGAGTTGAACTGTGAGGCTCGGGGGCACGCAGCCACATTTTTTACGCAGGAAGTGATATAATTGTGTACATGGACTTTGAGCAGTTATTCAGCCAGTAACGGCAGGGCATTGTTGAAAATAGCATAACTCTGTATTTACCCGCTGGGCTTAGGTTTCACGCAAGGGCAGCGGGCAATAAAATTTAACAAAACATACCTGTATTCTGTTTAAGTCCCAATATGAGCGGCACTGGAGTTCATTTGACAGTTGATACTGCAGCAAACGCTCCCAGAGGAAGTGATTTTGTTTCTTTTTGTTGCCTTCTCCCCTCGCTGAAATACAGGAAGTTATGGTGTTGGTGCCAATGCACAGGTCTCATGTTTAATATAGTTCCCTGTGCTGGCACTAAGGGTGATCCCCAAAGACATATTATAGAGGTGAAAAGAAACTTTAGCACCATTAAAAATGATATGAATGAAATATCTGCTGCCAATACTTCGTTTTAACAGATCTAGACAAATTAATGTTGGATCATATTCTATGTGATGCAGAGTACAGAACGTATTATTATAATGCAGGACTGGACTGACTGACAGATTCCACCTCAGCTGCTCTTCCTGAGGTTTGTCCCATAGACTGTATTTAAGAAGTGGTCGTAGTCATCGTGACGTCCCTCGTTGGTTTGTGGACTGATGTTTTGAAGCCTTGAGTTCGGCAACTTCGCCGTCGCCATCTTCACTTTTTTGCAATCAATGAACACAAGTGACCATATTTGAACTGAGGAGGAGTGATGTAGAGACGCTGTATACGTCTCTGGTGGAGACCTTTCAATCACTGTGTAGCCCCGCCCTAAAGCATAGACTTGAAGACTTGAAACTAGAGATTGAGACCATAAACTCATGTTTACAATGTTTACTGAGGTAATAAATCAAGAGAGAAGTAGAGTCATTTTCTCATAGACTTCTATACAACCAGAGGAGTCGCCCCTGTTTTGCATTTCTTTCTCGCTGTTTTGGTATCTTTGTAGTGTCTTCCCGGTTCTACGTGTCTGTGACATTTTGTAGATGGGGACCGGGGGCCCCCGATACTTTGGCCCCGTTCCATTCAGAAATCCATCAATGCATGTATAGTGTGTTATATGTTCGTAACTTAAGTCAACTTGCCAGAGGCTTAGACCTTTTCATGTTGACACCCAAAAGCTCTTGATGTTATACAATGTTTAGTTGGGTTGTTTTGGAGAACTTAAGGGTTCTTTCAAAAATGAAGCAGTGAGTAAAGAAGATGCATACAAGGAAAATGAAAAGCTGGAAAACATTATTATGGCATTATATTATCAGGAAATGGTCACATTTCAGTTGTGAGAGACAAAAGAGCTGCGGTTCAGTTACACAAACCAGAGATGGATTCCTTTAATGAGGCTAAAGGTCGGCTAACGAAGAGTGCATGTGGGTAGATGTAACCAGAACACTGTGTTTCATTTCTTAATCAGTGTTTCATGTTACGCAACACGGAGAGTCTGGAAACAAAACGTGCCATCCAGAGGCTTCTCTGTGTCTCTGAAGAAAACATTCATTCTGACAACTTGTGGCGTTCAAATTTTCTTGTAGTTAAAGTTGTTTCTGAGGGTACGAATGAAATTCACAAGTGGACCTGTCATACAAGTAGTGTACAGTAGAAATAGTCTGTCTTCCTCCATTGTAGGTAAAAAAAAATCTGATTGAAGAATTATGTCTTAATCTGAATGAACGTAGAGATCCCCTTCAGATGTGCTTTAAGACACAAAAACACTCTGCTTGATATAATTATGAGTCTGATTTAAATTTTTTCACAGAAAAAATATATCTAAAGATCCAAAATCTGTGAAATAATACAAATAATATTAATTTCAAAGGTTTAGCAGCTGGACAAAGATGTCTCCTACTTCACTGTATTTGCACATCACACTTTAAGTTGCATATTGCACCATGAATGGCAAACGAGTTTTAACGATATAAAATCATCTCAAACATGAACGTGTGAGCTCAGAGGAAGAGTTCCCTCTTCAGCAGATGAACGAGAGAACAAACATTAATTTTTGAGAGGAGAGAACCTTTGATTACGTTACCAAAATCACCTTAAACTATTGTAAATATCTGAAATACTGCAAAATGAAACCTTCAGTTCAATATCTGTTTGGAAAATTCTCACACTTGCTGTTGCAAAATTGTCCGTGGTGTAAAAATAGTTTTTTTACTCTCAGATAACATTTCTTCTAAATGAAACTTGCCCAAAGGTAGAGCGGCAGAGGTGGCCTTAACGAGCGTGCACCTGCACATGCACAGGCGGTATTCATCAGGTTGAAACGAGCTAATTACAACAAGTTGCAGTGCCGTAGAGAGAGTTTGGTGAATCTGACACATACAAGCAAACCAAACGGAGAAAAAGATTTAGGATAAAAATATGAAAATGTTCTCGCATGAGATCCAATGTCCTCATAAGGAAGGAAAGACGAGGACAAGCCTCAGGTCTTCAGGATTTATTAGGATTAGTGTCAGTTTTTGAGGTTTGGGAATAACTGCATCCGCTCTGCAGTTGTACGGTAATATAGTTGTGTATGCATGCATTAAATGTAAGTATAGAAACATGTGCACGCAGGAGAGCAGTCTAATTCTGACCTGTGTATAGAAACCTCAGGATATCGGACACGGCCTTTTGATCCGTCTGCACACTTCAGTGCTCTTCTTAAACAAGGAAAAAGTCTGAAATATACTGTGGTTGGGCGCAGGACTGAGACACCGCGGCCCACACTCCGGATGGCCGGTGAAGCCTGAATATACAGAGCAGAAGTGAAAATGATGGGTGTGATTATCCACCTTTTAAATAAGACGATGATTAGGAGTCTCCCGGTGACTCAGCAGGTGATGGTGCGTGTCATGTACGTCAGCCGTCTGAGCTTTTAGCTGCGTCTGTTTACAGGAAACTTTTTGATGCCTCTCTCATGTGTGTGTGTGTCTGTGTGTGTGTGTGTTCCAAAGATTAAAGTACATCCAGCAGACGTTTAGCTTAGCTTAGCAACAAAAATAAAAAGGTAAAAACAGTTGATGAATTATTATTTTATTTCACATTTACTGTCATTTACTGTTTTGTTGCCTAAAGCTAACTGTTGGTGGTTTTGTTGTCTAAAGCTAACTGTTG
>NW_022280230.1:140047-140234 GCF_004355925.1 Anarrhichthys ocellatus | reverse complement strand
TTTGTTGTCTAAAGCTAACTGTTGGTGGTTTTGTTGTCTAAAGCTAAATGTTGGTGGTTTTATTGCCTAAAGCTAACTGTTGGTGGTTTTGTTGTCTAAAGCTAACGGTTGTTGGTTTTGTTGCCTTAAGCTAACTGTTGGTGGTTTTGTTGTCTAAAGCTAACTGTTGGTGGTTTTGTTGTCTAAA
>NW_022280230.1:138872-139947 GCF_004355925.1 Anarrhichthys ocellatus | reverse complement strand
TGTTGGTGGTTTTGTTGCCTGAAGCTAACTGTTGGTGGTTTTGTTGTCTAAAGCTAAATGTTGGTGGTTTTGTTGCCTGAAGCTAACTGTTGGTGGTTTTGTTGTCTAAAGCTAACTGTTGGTGGTTTTGTTGTCTAAAGCTAAATGTTGGTGGTTTTGTTGCCTAAAGCTAAGTGTTGGTGGTTTTGTTGCCTAAAGCTAAGTGTTGGTGGTTTTGTTGTCTAAAGCTAACTTATTTAAGGCCAACCATGATGTTTTTCCGAAACCTAACTTTTGTTTTAAGGTAACGACGTCCCGGTAAATGGGACAATCTTTGTCTCTGTACATTAAACCAATATGCATTTTGGTTCAATGTACAGACATAAGAATAGATTAGACAGTCACAAAAATAGCAACACAAATACACACCATGATCCTTTAAAACACAGAGAATTGTCTAAATACACTCACAGACAGACTTGTGGACACACACACTTAAAGTAAGAGATGGGAGAACACCTCTAACACACACACACACACACCGTTGTCAGTGAAAACCACACGCTCATAATATTTGCAGGCCACCCTGTGGCGATATTTATTTAGCCATTTATGTGGTTCTATTGCGTTCATTGTAGCGTGCCAGCTCCGCGTGGTTTAACGTTGGAGTAACAGTGTTTATGAAGAGGCTAAGAGTGGGAGAGAGAGGCGTTCACATCTGTCCTAAACTGGCTCTGCGTGGGTGTGTACAGTCTGCATTTGTGTATCTAATTTTGCTGGTTCAGGGTGTCCAAGTTGGCCTCCGTACAGAACTGCATTCATGGGATGTTTGACAGGAAGAGCATCCTAAAGTTTAACGAGCGATTCCCACAAACAGATGAAGCTGAAGATACAAGTCATCATCCAAATGTCAGGGCTGTTCATGGTAAATTTCAATATAGGTGGACTGATGACATTTGGGATTCTCATTGAGCCACTTGTTGGCAACCACCGTTTTAAAGACAATAAATATATATAAATACATCTTGGAGTATGGCCGTCCCCATCTTGTTTTTTTTTGCAACCAGTGAACAGGAAGTGACCATATCTGGACTGA
>NW_022280230.1:99860-138472 GCF_004355925.1 Anarrhichthys ocellatus | reverse complement strand
TAATAAATCAAGAGAGAAGTAGAGTCATTTTCTCATAGACTTCTATGGTGGACATTTGAGAGAATGCAGATTTAAGACATGAAGCATCGGCTTCATGCGGCAGAACCGGAGGTTTCCGCCTGGTCCTGTCAGTGTTTAGTGATAACAGACTGCCACAAATGAAAAGCTACACAGTAATGCATATGAGTAAATAAATACATAAAGACAGAAAAAAGAGAGGACCGAGTGGAGACGAGTTAGACAGTGAGATGGGTGAGTCTTTCAAAATGTGGGCGCATCTTATCCGGTGTACACGACACTTGAGAGCATGTGTGTGTGTGTGTGTGTGTGTGAGTGTGTGTGTGTGTGTGTGTGAGAGTGTGTGTGTGTCTACACTGTTTCTGCAGGTGTGGACCATATTGAGAAAGAGAAGACAAAGAGGGAAGGCGAAGTCGAGGCGACAGGTACTTGGCAGATCACAACCAGAGTAGTGCTGCTTAAATATCCCTCTCTCACACAAGCATGGACACTTACAAGAGCCAGACAATCACACACAAACACACACACCACACACACATATAGCTGTGCACAGAAACATATATTTGCGAGTACGTGCACCTAAATTGATGCATGAAAACATACAAAAAACACACTCATGTAGGGATACCCGGAAACAGAATTTGAACACTTAATACACACAAAGTTGCTGTTGAGACACACACACACACACACACACACACTCACCTCCACACAGATGTGTATCCCAGATATATTGCAAAGTCTGAAACATCGCACATTTTAACGCATTTTTGTACAGGAAGTTAGCATCGCCATGGTTCCCTCCACAAACAGCCAATTGGATTCTTCCATTGTATTTTTGGATTATTACAGAAAATAATCTGTATGTCAAACAAACGTTCATGATTCTTCCAGGTTTTGTTCATTAAGATAATCTTCACTAATGAACTCCACTTCTACGATGTTTGAAGTAAAAAGCTAACGTGGAACTCCACCACGGTCACATGACTTCACGTCTCCACCACCAAAACCCATTCTATTACATTTCTAAACACTACCCTTCTAAAGCGCTTTAACTTTAGCGCGCACACACACACACACACACGCAAACCCAAAAGATGTGAATGCGTCCTCACATATTTACTCCTGCCAATGTAACACTCACACTTTCTGTCTCTTAAGTTCCAACAATAATGCACACCCACTCTCTCACACCATCATTACACACACACTTTGTCTGACTTTCTTTCTTTCACACACACACAGGGCAGCAGCGTGGATGCAAATCGGAGGAAACAGACAAATTATCTGTCTCTCCTGGAATGCCTTGATGGAGAAGAGCGTCGGCCAAACGCTGCGACTGGAGACTGTTAAAGAAGTCATACCACCCGGGTTTTCTCCCTGATGGGGGGGGGGGGGGGGTTCGACATGCTAACTTTTTGAATGAAAACAGCTTGTGTGTGTGTGTGTGTGTGTGTGTGTGTGTGTGTGTGTGTGTGTGCGCTAAGCAGTGGGAAACGTGGATGTGGTGGAGTCTGGGCTCCTTTTTTCTCTTCATGCTGACTATGATAAATAGACCGGTCAACCGTCGCCCGGCAGTGCACGGTGAATCGGCATATTAACTATCTGTAACATTTTCATGAAAACAAATGTCTGTTTCGCTACTCGGTGTTTCCGAATGGAAGGATGATTTACAGCCCACTGATTGATTAACAGCCGGTGTTTCGGCCAGAAGAGGCAGCACAGCAGGAGGAGCAGAGCACTAAAGGTGTCACCAAGAAAATACTGTGTCCGGTGTTAGTTTTTATTTCTGTGTCGTGTCCAACATTCGGTCCATCCCACATGAGGATTACAAGAGGCTGCTATTCATCAAAAATAGATATGGATATATAACATCATATAACATCTTGTGTATTTATATATGCCTTCAAATAACATATTCATGTGACTAACTTAAATTGCTGCTCAATGCATTAAGTTGATCCAGATTTTTTGTTTATTGTGTCTCTCAGGCTTTCTGAATGAATGGGTGTGAATGGGTGAATGATGACATGTAGTGATAAAGTGCTTTGGGTGGTCAGAGGACTGGAAAAGTCCTTTACAAGCACAAGTCTGTGAGACTAAGAAAGGATTATATTATTTATTCTAAGTCTGACTTTTCTTGCTTCATTCAGAGAAATAAAGAAGGCACCTTCTCCAACATTGACATCCAGGGTCCCAAACAAGAATTAGTTCTGTACAAATCCCCCGTAAAACAACAATTTGTTGTTTTTAGTCTCCGGCTTTTGTGCAGAATAAACAAACGTGATGAAAACATGCTAATCAGTGAGCTCTAGAGGTGCTTCTGCTACAAAGTTAATGTCTAATCATTGAACTAACAATACAAATTTTGGCAAATCTGCATAATTTTTTATGCACCAGCTGCTTCTGTTTTCACTGTGCAGACAACAATCAGCTGGACTACTTTGATACTAAAGAGAACGTCTGAATCTGAAGACCTCAGAGGATATAGGAAGCAGTTTTTCTCATTTCTAACTAGATTTATGGATGTTGATATTGGAGTGAAACCACAGTAGACAGTGAGTTCAGCCGATTGTTGCAGGTGTGAGTGTTTTATATCCGACAGGTCGGAGTGAGGAGGAGGGCTGTAGGGAATAGGGAAAAAGCCCTCTGAGGCAAAGTTGTGATTTGTGATTTTGGGCTATACAAAAATAAATTGAATTGAATATTTGGATACAGTTTGAATCTGTTCAGAGCACATATTAGCACATAGACTTTTCATATCCAAGTAATAAATGTGTGTTTGTTTACATCCCTGATACAACGAGCACAAGTGTGCTCTTATCTGTCAGAAACATGCATGGACGCTTCTCGCAACATTCTGTTAATTTTGTTTCAGAGGATTTTTTTTCTGGACTTGTTCCATCTTACCCACAAAATGTTACGTTACCTTAACTTACTTATTTCCTGTACTTTCTTCAGGTTACATGCGGAAGTGTGCACTCACATTTGCAGGGCAGATATAATAACACAGAAGTTTGTCATTGGGCCAAAGTTTGAATAAATAATGCTGTAAATGTGGCTGATGGTGTAAATGTGTTTGTCTACTTGGACATATACGTATATACTTATATATATATATATATATATATATATATATATATATATGATATGATATATTAGCCCTAACAGATATACATCTCTTGACTTTGACACTGAAGCTTTTCATGACCTTTAACACCAAAAATAAAACAGTTGGCAGTTGCTCCACTACAACACCACGTAAAATTCATATCATAATATTCATCTTTATCCTGACATTTTTGCAAAAGTGAAGAATTAGTTTTGGCCGCATTGAGTCGAAGCACACAGGTGGTCAAAATGTTTTACATCTTTTTTTTTCACTTTGACTTCTGGCAACTGGAGGTACAAATGAGGGGAGTCGTGCTGATTGATGAGCAATGGTATCTCCTCTTTTCAACACCTGGTAATGATAATGGTTCACAGAGTGACGCTGTGTGTGTGTGCGTGTGTGTGAGTCCAGTATCTATCAGGCTCAGTGTGTGGCCATGCATGCATGTATATGAGGGGGAGAGGAAAGGAGACAAGAGAAGGAACAGAGAGAAAGTCATCCCATCCTCCTCATTTCATTGTGAAATGATCTCTGTTTATGTTTGAAGTTTAGTTTATTGGCTCATGAAACATACACAACGGTGGTGGAAAAAGAATATATTTTTTACTTACATACATTTTAAAACATTGTAAATAAAAGTTCTGCAAATGTTCCATGTAACATGAGCTTTAGAAATGATCTTGGTTCATTTCACCAGATAAATATAACAAATAATGTTGAAATTACTGAAAAACTAAATCAAAAGATGGTAAATAAGTTTTTGAATGCTAATGTGGACTGGATTTGTGATAAAAGCTGCAATTTCTATTAAATGAAAATATATATTTTCCTTTACACAATATGCAAATTAACTGTGACTCCCCTACAATTTTCAAAGTTTCTTATTCCAGATGACATTAATTACATAACTAGTAATGTTTTGAGAATGAATAAGATTTGGAAAGTTGGTTGTTTCTTGCAGTAGTTTACCAGGCGGCAGTTCTTGCATGTTAAATATGATTAAATGACAGAATCTGATAAAAACAGAGGAGACATAGAAATCCAATGTCTCACAGCTGGAGGAGAAACATTAGGAAAAAGTATCAAGAAGCAGGTGTTGACACTGCCATGGAAAATAAGTCTCTTCCTCAAACGTGGTTGTGCTTCTGCTCTTACACTCAACGAGTGAACAGAAGTGAATAGACCTTCTGTATCTTAACACGAAACATGTACCCCTCCATCAAATGCTTTCCAGGCCGGCGCTCAAGCTTGAAAAGAGAGCTATGTTTTCACAGCAGAACAGAAATTGTGGCTTTTTTTGAGTGATTCCTGGAGGAGGAGGAGGAGGAGGAGGGCGAAGCAGCAGCACTAAGTCATGATGAAAAGGTTGGAGGTTAAAATGGAACTAGAAATGTACTCAGCTGCTCCTCTGCCAAGGCTCGGAGATGTTGAACTTTGAAGAAACAACAACCCCCTTCTGAGCTGTACATTTAGACTGTAACCTGGTCTGTGTGCTTTAAAAATCCACCCTGTTCAAGTGCCCCCCCCCCCTCGACACACACACACACACACACACACACACACACAGTCGTGTTGCCATCGTTTGACTTACATTAATTTCCTGGAGACTTATCCTCACCTTGACATATATCTAACCTTCGCCCAACCTTAAACCAAGTTCTCAACCTAAAATATAATGATTTACATCATAGGGACGTGCATTTCGTTCCCAACAGGAAGACGAGTCCCTTCAATGTGGACATATATACATGTCCCCACAACGTCTGTAATACACGCACACACACAGATGTCACTTCAGAGGACATTAAATTGACTTACATTCATTTTATGGTTGCCGTAGTCAAACTGCTGCGTCATCACGGTCTGCGCGCTTAGTCATGCACCACTGAATTATTTCTAACTTGCCATGTGCACCTTTCCAGATATTACTGTCACAAATAGTTTACCGATAAATGTAAAATTAACATGTCTTGGATCATACAAAGATGGACAATTCGCATTTAGATGCTTTAGGACGTCTTAAAAATCTTGATTTCAGCTAAATATTTTGCAGCCAAATCAGATTGTTTACAGGATATTCAACCTTTGTTTCTTTAAAATGCTTTTACTACTTGACTTCTTTCTTTACAGGGTTTGTAAAAAGGTAATACAGTAGTCAATGAATATGAGATATTAGTTTACAGATAATTACAATCCCTCCTTGCCACTGTGGAGCTTGGTTTATGGTGTTTTGCCAGTTACACTCGTTGTCTTTTTGACAAGCGGCAACCTCCGGTTCAGATGAGTGAAGCCAATGTGTCTTAAAACTTGCATTCTCTCTAGTGTCCACCAGGGGGCGACTCCTCTGGTTGTATAGAAGTCTATGAGAAAATGACTCTACTTCTCTCTTGATTTATTACCTCAGTAAACATTGTAAACATGAGTTTATGGTCTCAATCTCCAGTTTCAAGTCTTCTTCAATACAGCATGATGTTCATTTAGTAAATTATGGTCCATTTAGAGTCACACAGACCATAAAGCAGGGGATGCTTTAGGGGCGGGGCTACACGGTGATTGACAGTTTTCTATGGCAAAATCTGTGAACTCGAAGTTTCAAAACTGCAGTCCACAAACCAACGGGAGACGTCACGATGACTACATCCACTTCTAACATACAGTCTGGTTTTTGATGTTCACAGTAACGTTTTTTCTATGCCCTCTGGTGTTCATGAGAATGATGCGATGTACAGTGCGTTGTGCATAACCGCCATTTTACACGCACATCTGCTGAGGTCTTGCGCCTTTATTCTTTCCTTTGGGCCCCAAAAGAAAGATGAGTCCCCACAATGTGTAAATAGATGTATGTCCCCACAGCGTAACTTATACATGCACAGACACATAAACACACTTATAACAAATCTTAGTTAAAATCACATTTCTATGAAAAGCAAAATGCTTCACAGATAATATGCAAGTAAAAACACTCACTCAGATACACACCCACACGCATGCTGGGAAAGACATACACAGCTGTGAACGTAGGTGTCATACACGGCGTGCCAGATAAAAACGTCTGTTTTTCTTTGAGGAGCTTTTGGCGCGGCCACATGATAAAATTCCTCCTTAACATCTGTCAGGGAAAACCACGACCGCATGTACTGAGAAGTTAAAACACCGGTCAGCTCAGCTGGGCCAGATCTGATAGCAATGAGAACCCAGCGAAAGAGGTTTGAGAGGAGATGTGGTGAAAACTACGGCGGGGCAGAAGGAAGGAGCCACAGGTCGCAGGGTAGACAGATTATTGAGATTGTTGGATAACAATACTGCTAATCACTGGCTAATCTATATAATTATAGATTATATATATATAAATATATGTAATATTTCCATCCCACATGATTGTAACATGGCATCAGTCTCACCTCACTGGAACCTTCCACCTGCTCAGGTGAAAAATAAATAATGAAGCATTAATTTTACATCTCTGAACTTCCTGCTGAAAATGTATGCAAATTAGCAAATATGTAATAAGATAATTCCTCATTTACACATTCAAAAATATATTTTTATATAACTGCTAATACAAAAAATACTCGACTCAATGTAAGTAATCAGCTGGCGAAGATTCCTGGTATAGATAAGTCATTATTTTACCCAAGTCCCCTGAAGTTTCTTCCCTGACAAGACAAGTTTTAATGAAAAATGTGACCGTTACACTTAAATCTCAGGACTTTCTTGCCTCCCTTCATTGGCTTCCAGTAAAACAAATTATTGTACTTATTACATACAAGGCCTTGCATGCGCCTGGCCTCTGTGTATACAGCAGAGTCACTCCGATCATCTGATCAAGGCATTTGATCTGTTCCTATTTTAAATCAAGACGCAACTGTGACGACACGACCAAGCTTTTTGTGGTTGTCACCCCTAAACTTTGGAACAACCATCAGATCTGCTGAATCTGTGGTTTGTTTTAAAGCTGCTGCTAAAAACTCATTTCTACAGGTCAGCCTTTTTTTTAATGAATCTGTTCTGATTGGCCTTGAGTTTTGTTTATTTTGGTTGTGTGCTTTAATTATTGTCTGTGTATCATGCATGTTAACGTCTCGATGCATGTTTGTTGTATTTGTATGTGTGTAGTTCATTCAATAAGTGAAGCACTTTTGAACTGTGCGTTTTTAAAAAGTGCTACTAAAATAAAATGAATAAATCAAATTGTTATTGTCTTACAGTTAAAACATGATCCGAAAAACAATAAAATTACATATTAAGTGGGAAGTAATATGTGATTATCAAAATGCAGAACTACATAACATTTGAGATTTGTGTGTGTGTGTGTGTGTGTGTGTGTGTGTGTGTGTGTGATGGAGATGTGGAACAGTAACCTTGAAGGTTGTTCAAATCTGAAACTCTGTGGGAACACATGTCCTCTGGGTGCGTACGGTCCTCTCATGGGACACACACACACACACACACTCACACACACAAATGCTTTTGCAAGCCCTCCCGAAACATCATTGTTAAATCGTGTAATAGGGGCGACCATTAAAGTTGTGTTAAATGAAGTTAAGCCCGGTTAAACAAGCCTCCCTTTTTTTTTGAAGCGTTGAAGATGGAGGGCATATGGTTCTGATTACGTCTGAGCGGGGAAACACAATAGCCCTCTTCAACCTGGGTTCTTGATCCTGTTCACTTGGATCCGGCCTGACACTTTGCCACAAATCCGGGGCCACAAACAGCGACAAGGAAACCCGAAACCCGTAAACAATCCATGTTTCTGCTTTACTACAGATTTCTGGGCGAACCGCAGAGTTCACTGCATCGTAATGTGATTATGGGCTCTGCGGGCCAAAGGCCGGGCGGGGACGGCCGTGGCATCGGGCCAGCGGAACTTCATAATACAGAGAGTCCGTTTCCATAATGTTCATTTGAGAAAAAAAAAGTACTTTAAGTTCGTCATTCATTGCCTCGAAAACCATTCATCCAAACTGTGACTTCAAGGTTTTGATCGATCTGTTGCTTCACCAGGTGCTGAGATTTCTCAAGAAACAAAAGACTCTTGTTGCACTTTGTGATATATTACCCCCTCCTGAGATGTTTCTACTGGATCGTTGCTCCAATAAGCCGGTTTACTTGTTGTGTGGAAGGGATCTGTTTTTATTTGTGATACCTTGGTTTCCCCAAGAAGAATGACGGCATCATTGTTTCAGCAAAATGTCCCGAAACCAGCAGCTGTAGGAATTTAATCCGTCCGGAGCAAAGAAGGAAATAGCGTGACGCTGTCACAAAATCTGCGCAGGAAGGAAGTCAAGGTGGATGGATGGGTCAACAAAACGTCACGAAAACACAAAAACTGTCCTAAATTAACAAAATCCACCTCCCAACACCTTTAAAGCTCCTTAATTAACATATTATTACTCGTTTGTTGAATCTGTACAAGTCCAAAGTGTATAAATGACAAATTATTTGATAAATTATGTTTTATGGGGAAATTATTTAGAGTGACTTCCTGAAGTCAGAGTGAGAAATACCTTTGAACAAAGCCAGGCTAGCTGTTTCCCCCTGTTTCTAGTATTTGTGCTAAGCTAAGCTAACTGCCTAATTGTGGTAGTTTAATATTTACATACAGAAAAAAAAAGAATAAGTGTACTTGCCAAAATGTTGAAATATTACTACAACAATGTTGATTTTTGATCGTTCCCCAACCAAGTTGTTTTTGTGACTCAACCAACCAAACCTTAACCATAAGGAGAATAAAATGATTACATGTGTATTTAATGTGGAGGACTGGAGGTTAGAGGTCAAGACAAGTTGTTTCATTAAGTTAGTAAAAACTTTATAAAGTACAGTAAACTCTTGTGCCATGTTTTGATTTCATTAGAAGGATAACAGATAATAGCTAAAACAAAGAGCTTATTGTTAATTTAGAAAACAAGAACTGTCTTCAAAAAGGTTTTCTTACGGACCCAACAAGAGCCTCTCTTCCAAGCCATTGTGCTTCCCCTCCTTCTAAACAATCCTATTCCATGATAAGAGGAAAAAACATAACAGAAAGCATACCGTGAAGTCAATTTTCCAATTATGTTTCATTTCCTGTCGAGCCAGCACACTCTTACACCGTCATAAATCATAGGAAATATCAGTCACCATAAATCATACGTGGAGATTTAAATCAGCTGTTTGTATAATCCAGTGCCTGTATCTCAGATGGGCTAATGTGTGGAAATGTGTGATAATTAAAGCCAGGCGCTGTCTTTGTGGGGAACACTGTTTCCCAATGTGCATTTAACAACACTCTACCTCAATACCTCCTTCAACTTGTTAGGACTTACAGCGCCGCAGTAGCAGCCATGAAGTTTGACTTGATAGTGACTTCAGGAATTTCTGTGACTACAACTTTGGAAGCTCTTTGAAGGATTTTGAGTAAGATTGTTGAAACGTGACAATTTAAGGGGAAGATCGACACTCAAGGCAAAAAAAATAAGTCTTTTTCATGCACTGGTCAATTTTAAGATGTAATCTATTTTGCTTCAATAACATTTGTTCTTTCATATTAGATGAAAGAAAACATCCAAAATACACATTTAGCTATTTATTTCACTACTTTGTCCATTTGCGTCTGTCAACTTCTCCCAAATTCACCATTAGATGAAACATCATTTGTATATTAAAACATATAATTTCAGAAAACTTGGAATACAAAAACATAAAGCAAGTTATGAACTGGGTTGGTTTCATGGTGATATCTGTTAGTTTTCTTAATACAGACAAATATAGTAAATAAAAAATGATTGCAGCTCATCTTGCAGGTGTTTGCAGCTTTCTGATTTTGAGTACTTTGAGTTTCTTATGGCAGCGTTAGACTTGATGGTATTGCCGATCTGTCGGTGCCTCACTTTGGTCCAGATTGAAATATCTCAAGAACATTTGCCATCAAATTTGATTCAGACATTAATGTTCCTATCAGGTTAAATTGTAATTACTTTTAATTTGTATCTAATTTAAATGACTTTGTTTATATTTTATTCATGTTATTAAGCCATCCCTTTTTTTAACTTGCACAATTTTATGTTTAGATTATCATTTTGTTTTTACTTGGTGATCTTATTTTTTTTATATACATATTTAATCTGCATTAGTGGAAGGTGCCTGAGACTTAAGATTCCCATTGCTAACGGCTGCTCTCAGTAATTTTTGTGCATATGACAAATAAAGAAGTTGAACTTAATTTCATCCCATTATCAGCTCAAAATAATTTGGTTTATGACCAAATATGTGCAAAACTACTGACCTTCTCATCAGCTTTAGGGACGCTTTGAGCTATAATGCAAACATTAGCATGTTAACATGCAAAACTTAGATGGTGAACATCATACCTGCTTAGCATCAGCATGTTAGCTTTATCATTTTGAGCATGTTACCGTGCCAATATTTGCATTTAGCTCAAAGTCTCACGGAACTTTAAGCATGACATTGGACTTTGTCATACAAAAGTAAAACGACTTGAAATGTACCAGTGATCTTATATCTATATGGCAAAGCTCATATCTTTCTAAATCAAGTATTTTTTTTTAATATACTAAATAAGCGATACGTTCACGTGGACATCGGTTTGGCCTGGGTTTTTTAAAGTGGGTCTCAGGCTGAGAAAAAGATAACACTGCTAGTACTTCTTATCTGTAACTGGCATTTGTTGTACACAGCTAAATCTGGGTCTGTCAAGTGTGAGTGAATGGGTTCCTTCCCTAAAAAGAATGAGCTGATTGTTAACCAACACACAAATTACAAGCGCTATAAATCACCGGCTTTAAACAAACATATTTATCATTTGATTCAAAGCCAACATAAACAAAGTATAAATCTGAAGTTTTACATCTCTAGAAGGGATAAAGTATCATAAAGTATCATTTAAAAAACAATGTTTTTATTATCTGTTAATAGCTGCTGCAGGACACATCACTTCCTGGTTGCAACGAGTGTTTTCCAAACTCAGCTTGTGTCCTGAAGACAAATGAGTAGCTCTGGGATTAAAACACAAACTGAACAGTGCTGGTTTTCCCAAGATCCCGTCTGTCGTTATATATCTAATCAGAAACTTCCTCAAAGGCTCTGCACGTTGACATTTTATAATCCAAGATTCCTGGTTTGGAGCTAGCAGCTGCATTCTTTAAAGTTGTTTAAGTCCAGTCTGCTCAGCCTCTCCCCACCTTCGCCTTGTCAGTTCAGGTTTAGAGCGAGGGGGGTAATACCACTGGCATGCCTTCGCTGTGATTAAAGGAAATGCTTACATCACTCCGTCTCCAGGAGTAACAAGCCATTCGCTCGGTGCAGATGGCTCCGTCCAATGGTTGGGGAGCTTTACAAGGGGCAGGCAGACAGGTGACTCTCTGAAACACAGACAGAGAAGTGCTGCTGCCTTCTTCTGTGTTACAAAGCAACAATAAAGCTGTATTTGTCTGTACGGCTTTATAGATTGTCAGGTTTTTTATATAAAACCCTGAGTTTATGATAAAAGGTTAGGACAAGAGTTCTTAGCACGATTAGCCCTTTCTGATTAGCCCAATCAGAAAGATCGTGTTTTGGCAGTTTGCTGCACCTTTTTTCTCTAATTGCTGCTAGGCAACCACTGTATAATTGCTAACGTTAGCTTAACACCATGAACTGTTCGCTAACTACGCTATCGGAATTAAATTAAATCGATTTACATAATCAACTTTCACTCAAGTACCGCACTAATTTGCCCCTTGCTGTTTTCTGTTCAGATCGTGGTAACCACGGTTGGTAAAGTCTCGTAGCTCCAGGTATCAAGTCACCACAGTGAGAGTAAAAACGGTAATCACGTCGGGTGCTTTTCCCACTCTGAGATTCATTATTTTCAACTTGAGTCGTTCAGGAGCACTCCTGCAAAAACGTGAGGTGCATGGAGTGGAAAACGTGAGCATGCAAAACGCTTCACTCTCATTGAAACATTTGTAAAAAGCCGCTCTAGACTACTAAAACGTCAGATCAGGGCCTCAACCTGCAGGTCAGGGTCCACAAACAGGACGTGAGGTTGTGTCTGATGGGACTTCAGGAGTCTGTTGGTGTGTTTTAAATGGACTGTGTTCAGGGAAAAAGGGTCCTGACTCTTAAGAAAGAGTTGGTGTCTCTACCTTGGAATGACACTGTGTACATCAGTTTAATTAATTATATCTACAGTGTAGTTCTGAAAGAGAGATGCAATGGCTGAACTGAGACACCGTCCCTTTTGAATTGAGCTTCATGGATGTGCACAATCTAAAGACATCACCTTTTTCTAGGTTTGTTCAAATAATGTTGAAACATTCATGCTGTCATTGCTGTTTACAACCTCAAACTATGAGCACTTGCCTGGTGCAGGTTTACTTCTGTAGAGATTCTTGTGGTTGCTTAGAGTTCAAGGCGCAGCAGGAAATACCTGATGCTGACCTGTTTTACTGGTACTGACATTGCTGATGGTGACAAAATGTGATTAAAAAATGTTTTGAAAAAGGAATAAACTGGAAAAAAAATACATCCATATTAATTGCACACAGATTTTAGACCTGTCGTGTCCTGTCTCCATCTTATTTCTCTTTCCCCTTTTGGTTTAATTTCTATTAGAGCTCCTGACTGGCTCCCGGGCATGTCACTCAGACAGTTGCGTATCTAATAAACAGGACAACTGACCGAAGAAGCAACCACTTCTTCTGACTGATGAAAGAACAAGTTAATCTACGTGCCTAATAACAAGCTTGATATGATTATGCATAAGAATTGAGACCAAAAACCAACTTCTTGGAACTGTCCACCAAACTTGCAGCGTTTTAAAACAGGACCTCAAAAACACTTCAAACCAAACCAAACACAGACACTCTCGGGTTAAATTGTGATTTGGCTTCTGAGAGTCTTGTGAATTCCGTTGATAGTTTAGTCTACAGAGTCTGGGGGGCAGAGGTTCGGACTGATAGGAGTTTGGAGCTCAGACAATTAGACATTTTTTATTGAAGAGTAGTTTATGCAACTTTCCCACATTTGGAACAGGTCAAATTTGCACTTCATCACTGGCCTGTATTTATACATCAGAAATTCTTCGCATGCTTCATAAAAAGTCTCGGATAAGACTCACAAATGACTCTTCATTGATGCATCTGAATGGACAAAGGCACAATGGCAGATAAGTGCTGGAAAAAGGGCATTTTTGAGTATAATTCTCTAATGTTTCAATAGCATTTCTGTTACACAGAAACTTTTTACACCAATCAGAACACAGATACAAATCTGAAGAGAGCAAACAAAAGCAGTTACAATCTGTTGTAGTCTAATATGAGATCAGAACTTTAGTCCAAAAGTGACTCTGGTTGTTTTTTGGCTCCTCTCGGCTGCATCTTCCTCACCGCCATCAACATCATACTTAAGTTTTAGAGAGTGGCTGTTATAGAGCATCCCCCAACTAGTTCATCGTTCTCTGTTTAGTCTTTAACAGCGTCTAGCAGTCTTTTGGTATGCAGTCTGATTGTCCACTTGAGTGTGAAGAGTAATGTCTGTTGCATAGCAGTGAGCTGGATCACAATCAGCTGAAACGAGCCGTTTTGATCAAACATGTCTATCTTCCCTCAAAGTGGAGGGCAGGACATGTCTTTCTTTCTGTCTTGCTCTTTGTCCCACCTTCCTTTGCTACCTGCAGCCACACGTCTCCACCACCATGTCCTCGTACTGCTTGTAGACGACGTTATTGGCCGAGTCGATGTAGAGTATGCTGATTGGGCTGAGTCGAGTTGGGACGCAGCAGGTGGGCGGCGTCGACTCCGGGTCCATTGAATTCATCAGGGTCTGTATGATGGCGTGGTTGGTCGGCTCCAGGTGCGATCGGATGGGGAAGTCGCAGACGCCGTCGCAGTGAAAGGCCTCGTACTCCAGTGGCGCGATGATCCAGTCGTCCCAGCCCATCTCTTTGAAGTTCACATGGAGTCTTCTTCGGTGACACCGCGGCCTCGTCTGCATCTTCACGACCTGGTGTTGGGGGAGGGTCTGTAGCGGTGGCGGCGGCTGCTGCAGAGGTTTTTTAGCCGCCCTCGAAGCAGGAGCTCGCCGCATTCGGCGCTGGGTGAACAGGTATTCATAGACGGTTTTGTTGTCATGGCCTGACCGCGCTTTGATCTCATTATAGAAAAGGTCGCGCTTCTTGCTTTTGCCAAACGCCAGGAAGAATGCCTTTTCCTTGTTGGTCCTGCCGGGTCGGGCGAACCCCAGAGTGCGCAGGTCCACGGAGCGACCGCCTCTGTGCTCCAGGGCCTCGAGGTCAAAGCACAGCTGCTGGGAGTGCTGGTTCTGCTGGGTTTTGAAGCCCTTGAAGATTTTCCATACATCAAACACTTCCCATTTGCCGCCGAAACCGCCCCCGCCGAGCAGATCCTCCGTGGTCTTCGTCTGGAGCAGAACAGCCAATTGTTTACCTGAAGCGCAGGTGTACAGCTTCAGGCACGGGGACGAGATTCCTCCACCGCCTCCGTCAGCGGCTGTGGATCCCATTGAGGCCCTCCGGGGTTCAGACAGGCGCTTCCTCAGGATGCGTACCTCGGCCCCCAGGAGCCCGTCTCGTTCCAGAGAGCTGATGTTGAAGTGATACCTCTGCCGTCTGAGCTGTGGCCCACGCTCGTCTGTGAGGGAGGACAAAGACACAGACATAAGAGTTCCAACTGACAGACAGGCAACCACACACACACACACGGAAGTGGACGATTTACACGAACACACATAAAGAGTGAAGGTGCAAACAGATGTAAATACACACATGCGCATATAGCTGCAAAGACATACACATACAAAGACTGCAAAGATTAGCCAACTGATCGATCAGTCAATTAACAGAAAATGTATCTGCAACTTTTTATTCCTTCTCAAGCTAAACTTTTTCAAAATATTTACTGGTTCCGATCCTCCGATGAGGATGATGTCATGCTTTTCTGTGTCATACATGATGAATATCTTTTGGTTTTGGACGTTTGAAAACTTCACCTTGGGCTGTGGTGAATGTGGTCGTTGGTTGTAGCTCTAATGCAAACACACACACACACACACACACTTACACACACACACATATGCAAACACATAAGCACAAAAACATCAGCAGGAATGGACTGAATGGTGTGTAATGTTTTCATTTGTTGTCGGTGAGGGAAGCCAGTGAACTTCCATGTCTAAATGGAATCCAGCAATGAAATCCACTCACACACACACACACACACACACACACACACACACACACACACAGCAGCAGCAGATCTTCCCACTCTGCTCGCTTCTTCTCACGTTATCCTCTCCTTCCCATCCAGGACTTAAGCATGCATTGAAAAGTACATTAGAACCAGACAGGGAGACCACAGTGGACTGTAAACAGGCCTGTTATTATGGACCTGCAGCTATTTAACTGCCGATAGACAGTTAACCAGCATCTGCTGTAGAGGAAACAAACCATCGACAACACACACACACACACACACATCCTGGCACTTCTCTGTGGAAGATCTGATTAAAGCTCAAACTGAGAGTCACGTAGTTTAAAAACAAAGGGTGGAAGTGTAAGTTCAGATGAACTGTTCAGGGTTCGTTTTAAAGTCAAACTGGAATTATTAAGTGATCAGTATCCGCACTCAATTACCAGTTTATCATCTAATACAACAGTCCCACAATGAATCCTATATTCATGAGGAATTGTAATTTATTCCTTTTGCTGAAGCTTTGCTCGAAAGCTGCATGCAAATGAGGTTCAATCCAAGCCACAGTAGTTAAAGGAGAAGCCTTCGAGTGGAACTGTCTCAAAACTACGTTAATTGTGCACTCGGCACAAGACTAGAAGTAACTAGCATCTAACTTTTTTTTCTTATTTTGAGAAAGAGCAAGTGTCAAGAGATGGAGAGAAAACGAGCGTATTATGTGAGTAAGTACTCTGAGTGTTATTTCTTGCTGACGAGTTTAGATTGAGACTTACATTCCTCACTGTGGAGGTCGCGCTCATTTATTTGCAGAACGTAGTGAACGAGAAGGCTCATAAACCTGAACGAGGGACCTTGGGTAGGCGGCGCCGCGCTAGTGGCCCCTCTATCGGAAAGCATCAGTGACTTAAACTGAATGCAAGAAGCAACAGGGAGCCAGTGGAGGGCAATGGACGAGCTGTTTTTGGTTGATGCTGCATTTTAAACTATTTACAGAAGTTCCTCCATTTGCTCCATCACCTCAATTCCTCTGTCATTGTTGTTGTATAGGTCTATGTTCATATATATATATACTTTGGGATATATATTTATATTTATATTGTACATAGTCTTTAAATGTTTGTACTTACATCCGTTCTACTTTTTTTGTTGTCCTTGTTTAATTTTTATATTTTTTCTTGTTTATTTCTAACCTTGTTGAGAGCAAAGTGAAAACCGGAGTCACATTCCTTATGCGTACGCACACATGGCCAATAGAGCTGATTCTGAAGTTGTCCATGCTGGCAGCCCTGACAGAAGGACGTTCTAGTAGTGAAGGTGAGAGTTTTGTGTTGTCTGTTGTTAACAAGGCTAATGTGTGTGTTTAGATATCGGGGTTGACGGTGCTGCATTTGGCTCATGTGTTTGACCGGAGGTTGCCTCCTGGTCCGGACAGATAGAGCTGGGTATCATCAGCATAGCAGTGAGTGGATAATCACGCCGCAGCAGGTGGTGTACATTGAGAAGAGCAGGGGACCAGGCACAGGTCCTTGTGGTACCCCAGTGGAAAGAAAGTGACGCTTGGACTGTTCTGCTTGCCAAATGGCTTTGAATGACCGCTCAGTGATGTAGGACTCAAACGTCCCTTCTTGCTTGATGCCCCCTCAGTCGGTGGACAGGCATTGCAGCTGGTTGGTTCTGTTAACTGGCCACTTTCACCGTGTTTGTAAAGAAGGATGCAAAGTCATGAGCTGCGAGAGGTGGTGGGAAATAATTCCGCAGCAGAGCCGGTCTCTTTATAGTAAAACTTCAGTTTTTGCAGCAGTTGAACTGGACGTGTCCTCATACGACGGTTCGTATGATATCTTACAAAAAAGTTAGTCCTCATTTTTGGTGCGTTTTCATAAAGAAGTCCAGCAACTTGTGTGACTTTCTGCTCGTTATATGCAGACAGTGTTTTCAATATAAACCTCGGCTTCACAGGAAACAGGTGACGTTGAGGTGTTTCTGTTATTCAGCCCACTCTCATTGATACGTGAACAAAATAATATAAAATAGTTTTCCTTCCTGTACGTTTCTTTTCTGTCCTCCCTTATTCATTTTGTCTCTGCTTTCTTTCCTTCTTCAACTGATCTGAAAGCATGAAAACCATCCGAGAAACACGTGACGAAATATAGGAGAGGTAGAAAGGCAAAGAAAGAAACGGGGAAGTGTGAACAAGTGAGGGGGGAGAGATGTGTCAGGCCATCAGTTACACCTTCGCTCACCCCCTCACCATGCGGAGGAGGTCACCGGCCATTTGCTGAGGACACACTACACAAATAAAGCCCAAATTAAAAGTACATTAAGTGCTTGAAATGTAAACCTTTAGCTGGGCTAGAAATATTAAACTTTAGTCATTTAAACATTGTTTTAAACAGTTTTACACCGTAAAGACAACATTACACAGGGGGGCCACCCTACTTGTGGGTGTGAGGAGTGTTTATTTACCCTCCTGAGGCCGTAGATCACTGACAGCAGCAGTGCTGCCAGTGAATGACCAGATGGCTAGAAACACACAGAAACCATAACGCAACTGCACACGTACAGAAATATGTAAGTATAAATAAATACACATGTACATGTATGTTCAGGGGACCCTGGGCCCAATCCATCATATGAAATATTCATGACTGAATAAGAAGCGTGCAGAATTAAAGTTCAGGGGAAGAATTGAGTCAAAAACTCAGCAAATCTTCATTAAATTTGGAAAATTGCACGATAAGATTGATGAAGCCGTGGAACGCAGCTTCTTAGCTTAGCTTAGCATAAAGACTGGAAACAGAGGGAAACAGCCTGAGATCACAAAATCCACCGAACAGCAACTCAGCTCACCAACACGTTACACATCGACTGTTTAGTATAGAAGAGGTGAAAACATTAAGTCTGATCATGAACATAACCAAAAACTGATGTTTGTACACTTTGGTTTGTCATGAACAAAGAGACGTAAAGTTCACTAATTGATACGTTATAAGTGTTATTGGTGGGTTCTTTTGCCTTTGAACAGAGCAAGGCTAGCTGTTTCCCCTTGTTTACAGTCATTATGCTAAGCTAACTGGCTCCAGCTATATACTGAGCCTACAGATTGGTATCAATGACATCTAGCTGCTCGATGGCTCACTCAGCTCGCAGCAGCTTTGAAGTCAGTTCCAGCGCAGTTATGAGTAACAGAGTCGTCTGTTTTCCCATCGTTCTTGACTCCACTTCCAGATGCTCCAACTCTCTCACCTCATGGACTCTCCAACAGAGACATGTCCACAACTCCGACAATTTACAGCCCTGCTTCCTGCGCCGGCCTCCTCTAGTAACCTCCAGTCTCCTCTCCACACAGCGCAGATACCAAACACCCAGAACCCTCCTCCACCTTCACAACCTTCATCATGTTTCTAACCCCAGGAACAATAATCATGAGGTGATGTACGGCTTCACGGTTGCTTTTTAAGCCCTCAGATCATCACATGTTAAAGTAAAGTAAGACTGGAGCAAGAAGGAAGCGCTTTCACTTCCAATATTCCAAATGAGAGACATTTAAAGATAATATATGAGAAGTGAGAGAGTTTTCCTTATGTAAACAGAATAAATATGTGTAACATTCAATCAGTTCCTTGCAGGAATACAATTTGTGTTCAGCTAAAGTTGAAAGAAACATTTGTTCTATGTGGAATGTAAAGTGATTTTAGAGCCACACGTTGCTCAATAAAGAGGAATAACCCGACAACATGTTGAATGGAACTATCTTATGTGACAAAATGTGTGATTTAAAGACTCGAACAGCTTCAGAACCTGCTGTCAGAACACACGAGGAGAAGCGGTGGTGTGGTTACCTTGTCCTTTATCCACGAAGCTGGTGATGGTGTTGGCCAGACCCGCTTCGTGCAGAGCGCTACTGTTCAGGTCCCCGGTGGACAGAGACCAGTAAAGCGACAGCATGTAGTCGTGAGGAATGACCAGCGGCTGTCTCTGATGCGCTTCCCGGTCGCTCAGTTTGTGGGCCTTGCTGCTGACTCCCCGCTGCGCCAGCGGAGCCGCGTTCTGCTGCTGCTGCTGCTGCTGCTTTTGCGCACGGGTGGCTCTCTGGGGAGGTCCCGTGCGCACTGGAGCAGCTGCACTCGCTCTGGAAGCAACTTTCCCCAATTTTTTCCCCTGTGAGCCAACACCTCCACCCCCAGCAGCCGCAGTCCCGGCTCCCTTCCCTGCTGCATGTGCGCTAAAAGCCCCGGGAGCGTGCGCTTTAATTTGAGCGTCCCCGCCGGGCAGCCAGGAGCGCACGGCCTCTTTGCGCCCTAAGATGACTGGTCGGTCCCGCTGTTGCTGCTGCAGCTGTGCCCGGTTCGCCGGCACGGAAGACGCAGTACGTTTGCTTTTAATAACAGTCGTCTCGCTCTTGATTAACGGAGGCTCTGCGCGGATCCGCGTAATCCTCGCCGGACTCACCGGTGACGGTTTCCACGTCCCAGAAGCGGTCACCGGTTGCCTGCTCGCGGCTGCTGCTGATGAGCCACCGATTCCTCTGCCGGCTCTTCCGTGGGCTTGCTCTCCTTCCCCGACGCCTGCCGCGCGCTCCGCTGCCTCTCCAAGCCGGTGGTGCTGGTGGTGCTCGGTCGGTCTGGTCCGGCTGAGCGAACCGAGGACGGGATGCAGGTAAATAAGAGTCCAGCAGCTCAGCAGAAGAGAGAGACGCTTCACAGCTTTCATCCTAAAGCCCTTTTGCCTCTTGCCAGGCCGACATCGTAATAAACCGCAGAATCAACTGACCTGTGTGGTTCAAAGAAGAAGTCCTGTTCGGTCCGAGTCTTTCATCCTCTGAGTGTTCTCTGCGCTCTGCCAGAGGTGAAATGAATAAAAAGTGCTTCTCCCGTCTGCACACTGCTGCAGACATATGCGAGGTTGTAAAAGCAAAGATGTGGAATATAACTGGGTTTTATAAGTTGAAGAAACAAATCCTGCAAACCCTTATCCCCCCATCCGTCATATGTAAGAAGCATAGTGCTGCAGAGATCCTGTCTGTGCGCGAAGAGCAGAAATCCAAGAGAAGTCTGAGGAGAAGCGGACTCGCGTTAAACACTCCGCGACTCTGCTGGATGTCTTGTAAGAAACTTCTTTAAATCACACTTTTTTTTTCCAAGAGAGGCAAGAATGGCGTAATGCCGCTGCCCCCCTTTCCCTTCAAAGTTTGAACTCCGTCCAGTGAAAATATTTCACTCACACACCAACCTGCAGGTGCGCGAAAAACCCTCCAACAAACCTGAGCGCAGGAATTGGAAACGGAATTCCAGAAAGCTGTTTTAATTACAGCGTGATGTCATTCTGTCCAAACTCATTTAACAGCAATATTTCTCCTCAAATCTTCCTCCCCTCTTTCCACCGATGACTCACTCGAGCTATAACACAACATGGCACAAACCAATACCCCCCCCCCATCATCATCATCATCATCATCATCATCATCATCTAGAAAAAGAGAAAAGAAAAACTTTGCATTATGTCATTTGAAGTGAGCAGCTTTTCTAGGCTTCCACTTTGTCCAAACAAAAGGGTGAGAGAGGTGTCAGGAGATGTCAGGGTAGCTCACAATCACACACACACACACACACACACACACACACACACACACACACACACTCAGATCCTTTACTTAATACTCTGTTTCCAGTTCAGGTCCTGCACTGGAACAGTTACATGTACTTTAGATGAGATTGAGGTTGTAGTGAGCATTTAGGACACATCTTCCTTATTTTGTCTAGACATTTGGGGTTTTGATGATGTGGATTTTATAAGCAGTGTTTTTATATTTAGTATTTTGAACTTAGCTACCAAAACAAACATTGTGTCAGTAAAGTCAGGAAAACACGCAATACAATGGCTTTTTATGTTTCACATCACTGTCAAACTAAAACATGGTTAAATCTACTTTAGCTCTCACTATTCCTTACTGACTGTTAATAATCTGTGTATCGTTTGCTGTTTTAAATCTCTAATGCACACAATTTTAACTTACAATTAATTTGATTAAACTAAAAATTGTTCCGTGTAATGGGTGAAATATTTTGATTTGGGTAAATAGCAAAATTATAATAAAAAAACACAAACACTGGCTCATAACCCATCGATACTGGGTTAAGTTACTGTGTTGATGCCAAACTCAGTCAGTCTTTATTTTTAGGCCAATGATTAAAACAATAAATGATTTAGCGTTTCTCCACCAGAACACAACATCTTTCAAATTGAACCGTTAAGTTATTTCAAACCCCAGAAGAAATGAACCAAAGTTTCATGAATGTGTTTAATATCGGCCTCGTATCACATTGCAGAAACCGCACAATGACACGAGGTTAACGTTGTGAAGTGATCGGTCAAGAAAACAGAACTACTCTCAGCGACTTTCTTGCTCGTTATACTCGTTATACCTCACAGCTTTACATAACGGGTGCTACATCTAGTATCGTATAACAAGTACATTTATGTAAAATCGTAATTGATCAAGTTAAATAATTGTAGTGTAGTAGATGATAAGTTTCTAAAATTGTACGTAAGTTAGAATTTTGAGGAAATGTACTCGTTAAGTTTAGGGGACTTTTGTTGCCATATTCACAGTGATAATGACTTGGTGATTGTACAAACAGCAGTACAAATGAAAATAAATTGTCTTTTTTGTAGAATCATCCATCCAGCTCGACCTTACAGTCATAATTGCTACGGCCACTAGAGGGCGCTGTCACTTGAACGTAAACAAGTGTTTTCTGTCGTCTGAGTGAAGAACGGATGCTGTCGTTTATCTCAACCTTCTGCTCAGCCGTTACAGAATGAATGACAGAAAATGGAGGGAGGGGTCACAGAGTCGACCCTGTGAAAACACACGTTTTACACTTTTTTTCTTGCTTTCGCCAGAGGACAGTGGGGCCTTGGTTTTGATTCTAAAACTCTTTGCCAGTTTAATTTATGATGCCACAAGGAGCGCCAGCTCGGTGTCATAAATTGAGTTTAGACCACGCTCTTAATTAGCGGCCAGAAAGCTCGGGTTCAAATTTGTAGATTTGTTGGCAGTGGAGGAGGGTCTCTGGTGGTTTGAAACAAGAGCTGGTGTTCTGGTAGAGTGTTTCTCGTCCCTCTCTGTCTCTCTCAAGTCTCTCTCCTCTTCTCTCAATCTGTGTCTTTCACCGCTCAGCTGCCTGTTCAACTAAACAGCTAACGGACGTGAGTAACGGCGACTGGCCTATAGCTGCAGCACAGAGGAGGCTCAGTAGCAGCTTTATGTTTGCTTTAATTGTAGAAATCCCCCCCCCCCCCCAGGCTAATACATCTCTGCTGCATTAACAGAGTACACTGTTGTTTCCCTCTCAGCCATTTCAAATTCTAGTTGTAATTTCAGCCAAAACCGTGCCAGACTGACTTTATAAGATGATTGTGTCTATAAGACACATTAGCAACGACCAAGTCAAAGCATCACCTGTCTTTGACATTCATTTCAGTTTCAGCTCTGTGACGCTGCGTCGCTCTTTGCACAGCAGAAAAAAACAAACTAGTTACTCTATGACAGCTCGAGAGACAATTTAGCTATTTTGAGTGACTTAAAGGTGTCATGGTTTAGGCTTTCCCCCGTGTTCCTGTGTCTCTGTCTCTGTGTCTGTTTTCCCTGATTGCACTCATCTGTAGAAAGATCGTAGAAAAGTATGAAAGCATAAAAGTACAACTATTATAACCTGTAACCCTTTTGAACATATAGCTTGTTTACACTTTTTATAACCATCATAATATAACTTGTTTTATTTTATGATAGCTGTGATTTAACATATAAACTGTTTAGAGTTAGACACTTGGTTTAAAATAGTCACTTGAGCCTTACAGTGCTTCTGGTTCTAGCAGGATCAAACCAGTTACCACCAGTTACATTCTGTGTCAGCTCTAGAAAGAGGACTCATGTGTGAGTGACACATGAAATGAAGGAGGTGCCAGCCTTAGAGCAGCATAAAAAGCAGCAGAAAAACTGTGAGATTGGGGCTTCTCCCCACCCCAACCAGAGAATGGGATAGACTTCTTACCCCCTCAGAGATGGCCAAAATAAGACCCCTTTAGTTAGCCAAAATAAGACCCATTTTCTGTCTTACCCACTTAGAGGAGGACAGAAGACCCTTTTGCTATCAGAGGATAGCATAAAAAGGAAAGATAGACCCCCCCATAAAAGTAGGAATGTCAGAGAGCTGACTGAAGAATACCTCATTACAAAATCAGCGAAGGCTGACAGAGAGGAATGCTAGAATTAGTTCTGTAGCCACTGTAACTGTTTCATTGAATTGAAATTGTTGTATGTGAATCTTGTGTGAAAAACTTAAATAAAAACACAGCCTTACATTTAGTAAGTGACTGAAACCAAAACAGTGTTCTGGTCCTTTAAAACAATGTACCCCTCTTCCCTGTCCGTTAATGGTGCGATAAGATGTGACGACTGAAACATGCAGAGGAGCTTAAGGTAAGTTCCCTGAATGAAGACTTGGCAGTGTTAGTCATAAATGGTGAGAATGTTCACAATAGGCAATAGTAAAGTACAGACGATGTACATAGTAACTATTACATACAGGGTGTTAGGGTTACATCCCATTGAGAGCGCCTAGGGCATTAGCCGTAAAAGACTTTCAAGAAGACAATTAATTCCGAAATCCTAACTATTTAGCTACGGGGTGAGATAAAAGGCCGAAGGTATTGTTCTGAGACCTCAAGGAGGAACGCATATCCTCAGCAGGTGGGACAGCCAACGGAGTAACCACCGTGTTAGGTGCGAACTACTTCCCCGCCTAGAAACGGGGCAGGAGCTGCTCACGCTACACATCCTACTCACCTGACCAGTCCACCCAGCTGCCTTCAATCTTCTCATCACCCCACACATATATACTCCCCTGCTTTCCCTGTTCTGGTTGACGTCCTTGTTCGTTCCCCTGTCTGTCCCTGCATTGTGTCTCCCTCGTGTCTGCTCCAGCATTTGGTACTCGTGTTTGCTCCTGTGTCTGTGTCTGCGCTTGAGTCTCAGATCTGCCCCTCGGACGTGACAGAACGATCTGACCATGAAAGACTCAGCAGACCAGTTTTGGGGAAACCGCTTGGCCAGGGGAGGGCCTCGGAGCTTCCAGAAAGCTAACTGTGAGCTAAGCCGCCCCTAAGAGGACCCAAATGGACTCAGCAGACCACCCTGAGTGGTATGAACAGTTTATGGGATACCGCCTTGTCCAGACAGCGAACCGGGACTTGTTGGACTCAGCGGACCAACGTTTTGAGCGCTTTTCTGCTGAGTGGTATGAACGGTTTACGGGAACCTACCTGGCCTTGGGAGGGTCTCGGAGTGTCCAGAAGGCAAACCATGACCAGATGGATTGCCCTTTCAACCCTCGTAGGAGGCAGAGGCAGAGGAAGGGTCAGACCTCCGTTCCTGCTGGGCCGCAACGATCCCCCGCTTCCGCTGGGAAGCAGCGACTCCCCGCTCCCGCTGGGCCGCAGCGACTCCCCGCTCCCGCTGGGCTGCAGCGACTCCCCGCTCCTGCTAGGCTCCGGCCGACTCCAGCTCCCCGTGTCCTGTCGGCGGTCCGGCCGACTCCAGTTCCCTGTGTCCTGTCGGCGGTCCGGCAGACTCCAGCTCCCCGTGTCCTTTCGGCGGTCCGGCCGACTCCAGCTCCCCATGTCCTGTCGGTGGTCCGGCCGACTCCAGCCCCCCTTGTCCTGTCGGCAGTACGGCCGACTCCAGCTCCCCGTGTCCTGTCGGCGGTCCGGCCGACTCCTGCTCCCCGTGTCTTGACGGCGGTCCGGCCGACTCCAGCCGCCACCTCAGAGCCGCAGCTATCCCCGGACCCGGCCGCGGTCGCCTCAGAGCTGCAGCTATCCTCGGCCGCTGTCGCAGCCGCTCCCAGTTCCGGCTGCCGCCGTCTCAGAGCCGCAGCCACTCACGCCTCCGTGCTGCAGCGACCTCCAGTTTCTGCCGCTGCCACCTCCGTGATGCAGCGACCTCCAGTCCCTTACCCCGCTGGGCCATCACTTCGTCCACCTGAGCCCTTTTGCCTGTCTGAGCGCCTGGGTCCAGAGCAACTCCAGCAGTCAAGTCGCCCACCCGAGATCCTGTGTCCTGAGCCCTTCTGCCCGTCCACCTGAGCGCCTGGGTCCAGAGCAACTCTGATTGCACTCATCCTACTCACCTGCCCAGTCCACCCAGCTGCCTTCAATCTTCTCATCACCCCACACATATATACTCCCCTGCTTTCCCTGTTCTGGTTGTCAGATCGTCCTTGTTCGTTCCCCTGTCTGTCCCTGCATTGTGTCTCCCTCGTGTCTGCTCCAGCGTTTGGTACTCGTGTTTGCTCCTGTATCTGTGTCTGCACTTGAGTCTCAGATCTGCCCCTCGGACGTGACAAAAGGCACAAAAAGCTTGGCCTGAATGTGGTGCTGAGGAGGCCGTGTTGTTACCTAAACCAAAGGAGACACATCTTGTGGTGGCTACGTGCATAGATAGGTAGGTACGCCCACAAACTGTATTTAAGAGGTGGACGTAGTGATCGACGATATAAAGGGGTCCAATGCTCCACAATATTCAAGGCTTCCCCTCGATGTTTCACAAGGATTTTAATGAATTGTGTTTTAACAATTTTACTGGTTTATATAAAACACAAGGTTTGTACATGATCATAACTGTTACAACAGCCTGCTGCACTCTATCAGTCTACATATCCAGCAATGAATCAGTGCTTTGGAATGAGACACACCTCAGTGTTACATGTGAAGCAACAACATTCATCAGAGGAGGTGTGACAAACTCCACCCCTCACCTGACTCACCTGAGACAAAGCAGGAAACAGTTTGTCTTCCTCCCTCACTAAAGAGAGACACGCAGACTGAAAACAGACGATCAGATTCACCTTCAGAACAAACTAACAACTTCCTCTGAGTGAGTTCAGCTACAGGAGAGAAAAGAGGAAAACTACAACACTGCTGCTTCAACCTGCTGACGCTCCACACACTGAATGTGAGTTTGACTAAAAACAGTGAAGTTAGTAGAGGAGGGAGGGGAGCCATGACGGATGTACTTTCTGTGTTTTCAGCTTCACTCAGAGACAAAATGGCTTCCAGATCAGAGGAGGATCTCTGCTGTCCGGTCTGTCATGAAGTCTTTAGAGATCCTGTTGTTCTGTCATGTAGCCACAGCTTCTGTAAAGACTGTCTGAAGAGCTGGTGGAGAGAGAAACCAACTCAGGAGTGTCCAGTTTGTAAGAGAAGATCTTCAAAGGAACATCCACCTTATAACCTGGCGTTAAAGAACCTGTGTGAGTCCTTCTTACTGGAGAGAGATCAGAGAGCTTCAGAGACTCTCTGCAGTCTGCATTCTGAGAAACTCAAACTCTTCTGTCTGGACCATCAGCAGCCAGTGTGTGTCGTCTGCAGAGATTCAGAAAAACACAGATTCAGACCCATCGATGAAGCTGCTCCACAACACAAGAAGAACCTTCAGGAAACTCTGGAGCCCTTAAAGGAGAAGTTAAAGGTTTATGAAGAAGTTAAAGTGAAGTCTGATCAAACAGCAGAACACATGAAGGTCCAGGCCTGACGCACAGAGAGGCAGATTAAGGAGCAGTTTAAGAAACTTCACCAGTTTCTAGAGGAGGAAGAGGAGGCCAGGATGGCTGCACTGAGGGAGGAAGAGGAGCAGAAGAGTCAGATGATGAAGGAGAAGATGGAGGCTCTGAGCAGAGAGATAGCAGCTCTTTCAGACACAGTCAGAGCCACAGAGGACGAGCTGAGAGCTGAAGACGTCTCATTCCTGAACAACTACAAGGCTGCAGTGGAAAGAGTCCAGCAGCGCCCCCTGCTGGAGGATCCACAGCTGCTCTCAGGAGCTCTGATAGACGAGGCCAAACACCTGGGCAACCTGACCTTCAACATCTGGAACAAGATGAAGGACATGGTCTCCTACACTCCTGTGATTCTGGACCCAAACACTGCTCATCCAGACGTCATCCCGTCTAAAGATCTAACCAGTGTGAGACGAGGAGAGAAACAGCAGCTTCCTGATAATCCAGAGAGGTTTGATCAATACTTCTCTGTTCTGGGCTCTGAGGGATTTAACTCAGGGACTCACAGCTGGGATGTCCAGGTAGGAGACAATACATTCTGGAGACTGGGTG
This sequence comes from Anarrhichthys ocellatus, assembly GCF_004355925.1. NCBI lineage: Eukaryota > Metazoa > Chordata > Actinopteri > Perciformes > Anarhichadidae > Anarrhichthys > Anarrhichthys ocellatus. The sequence goes on along the minus strand of NW_022280230.1, from coordinate 110,978 downwards.
CAGAGTCTGTCCAGAGGAAGGGACACATATGGTCTGGATTATGGAGTATATGGTTCAATAATGATAAATACTCAGCACACTCACCACCAGCTTCATCCACTGATCTCTTAGTGCAGAAGAAGCTCCAGAGGATCAGAGTGAATCTGGACTGGAACAGAGGAAAGCTGTCGTTCTCTGATCCTGATACTAACACACACATACACACCTTCACACACACTTTCACTGAGAGGATGTTTCCAATCATTTACACTTATGATGAACTGAATATATTACCAATGAAGGTGTGTGTGACAGTGGAACAGAGCAGTTAGAGATAAAGATCATAACTATATTCATGATGTTTATGTCTTAAAGCCTTAAAGCTGCACCTGTCCTCCTGATGTCTCATTCTTCTAAATATATCTTTATTATTTCAGTTATTGTTGTATTATTGTTTTTGTTGTTGTTTAGTTTGACAATCAGCTGTTTGTTTCTATTCTCTACCTTTTCATATATAAATTTTTCACTTAGTTCCTCATGTTGTGCTTTGTTTAGCCGTTCTAGTCCTCGACAGCCGAGACCAGAGGCTTCATGTTGTCATCTTGTTTTCATGATGTTCGTCCGCTCCGTTCTCATCAATGTGATGTATCAGGAACGTCTGGAGGGAACTTCTTCATGTACTGTAGGTTGCTGCTTGCTCTTTATAATTATTGGTATTCACTTTGTCTGATTAGAAAATCTTGCCAGTTCTATGCAACAAATGGTGAAACTCCAGATTCTCTGCAGCCTTTCTTTGAACGTGCTCTCCTGTCCGCCCCCGGGCTTCACCATGCGACCACCAGAATAACTCGGTGAGCGAGACGGGCGTGTAGGCTGCACTGATGTTTAGACAGACAGGGGTGAGTGACGCTGCGAAGAAACCGCACAGCGAGACAGCGTCTGCCGTGAGGTTAGACCAATAAAATAAATAGTCAATTTGTTCCCAGTCACCCTGCTTCCATAACCGTGAGCCTTGGAGACACGTCCTGTCGGAAATGTACCACTGTGTTTATAATGGGGGGGGGGGGGAAGTTTGTTTAGATGGCAGGAAATATAGAATATATTAATGGTTTGGCTGGACAGATGTGTTGGTGGGCCGTCTTTTACTATGCGATTGGAAATATTCGTCACATAGTCCACTAGTACAGTGATTCTTAACCATGGGGCCACGATTGGGCCGCGAGCGCCACCTAGAGGGCCACAAAAAACTTTCAGTTTTGCACCTGTGGGCCGCGAGGGCCGCATAGGTTATCAATTGAAGACACCAGAGATATTACTGTTATCCATGAGACGCTCAGTTACAATATAGCTTCCCACCACCTGGTGGCGGTAATGCGTCAGTCAGTTGTTTAACAAGCTACAATAAGCAGAAGAAGACACTCAGCTAGCCGCTAGCCTGTAGCGAAAGTTATGGATACGTTTTTAAAAAGAAAAAATTAAGACGTGTGCGCAAGTACAATCCTGACTTTCTTAAGTACGGCTTTGTGAACGGAGGCAACGAGGCAGAGCCGAGGGCTCAGTGTGTGGAATGTGGGCTAATGCTACCAAACGAAGCACTGAAGCCTTCAAAAATAAAGCGACACCTAGCGACGAAACATCCAACGCTCGTGGGAAAGCCTGATGGGCTTCTTGTTGTGTATGCAGGTTTACATACACATGATAAATAAATGTCTTTGTGATCATCACATTGTATCATCTCATTTATTTGACAAGGGTTTTGCCTGTTCAACTCCGCGAGGACATCGGCGTCCTCGATCCCCTCCCCTGCCGTTCCTACAGCTTGTTGCGCAAACTACGTCACAAAACATGGCCGTGTTTGGTATCCCAGCATGCCCAAAATCCTCATCTTTGCAAAGAAATCATCGATTTTCTTTCATTTCTTATGGATTTTTCACAAAAGGAGCCCAAACACACTGTCCAAAGTCGCCATAACCGCTGCAAGTCGCATCTTGCAGCATTTTGATGGAAAAAGACATTACAGACCCGACAATGTGCTAGCATGGAGCTAGTGGCTTCAGAAAACGCTATTACTTACAGTACAAACCTTATCTTCCTCTTCTATAAGCCGTCAACCAACGTATAACCTTGCGTAACTGAGCTACCCGGATACTCAATCGTGCGCTCTGTCGCAGCCATTACGCACAGCAAGTCCGCTACTCAAACACCAAGTCTTCGACCATATATACATAGACTTTGCAAAGGCTAAAAATAAAAGGAAAATAATATAATATCAAAATACAAAGGGAGAAACACCGTTAGTGTGTCAGAATGTCATTTGGTTACCATGTGTCCATTTGGGTCTCCAAATGTCCTTTTAGAGCTCTGCCTGGATCTCTTCATGGAAGAAACACTGTAGAATGGTCGTACTTTGTCCAATCTTCTTCAAATTGGAGGCAGTTGTTCACTGATAGTGTAGTTACAGCCCTATACTGTCCTTTACCTGTGCAGATACAGCCACAGGCAGTTATTTATACTGAAAGATACTTTTTTATTTTATGCGGACAAAAATCTTCAATTTTTACTGACTCCAAAGGCCCACTGCTCCGTTTCTGTATGACCTACAGGTTTTCTGACACTTTTGATGCATATAGTCAGAGTGGTTCAGAAGCTACTGCCATTTTAATTTTGGTATGTAATTTTAGGCGGTTTTGCTCCAAAATAGGGGTGGAGTTGATCAGGTAACAATATAGTTATTGAATACAAATCAAACCAAGAGTGAGATCAATTAGTTAAACTTATAGTGTTAATATTTGAATGGGCCCCGGGACACTTTGTACTTGAAAAGTTGGGCCCCGAGGTCAATAAGGTTAAGAACCCCTGCACTAGTACAATGGTTCCACTATAATTAAAGTTACAAAAGTTGCTGTGTTGAATGAGTGTTCATGTGTTTGAATCCCTTTGTGACATTTCGCGAGAGAAAACCTCCCACCAGCTGTTTGGGATCTTCATTGACTTATTTTATTCTGTCCAGTTAAAAAGGTTAGCAGTCAGTGTTGGAAGGTGTCACTTTAACAAGACGGAGAGGCTATACTCAGGCACAGAGCTACTTTGAGCTAAACGCTAACGTTTTGATGTTTAGTTAGCACATTGTTTAAAGAGACAGTTCACCCCAAAATTAGAAATACGTATGTTTCCTCCTACATGGAGTGCTATTTATCAATCTAGATTGTTGTGGTGTGAGTTGAGACTATATAGCACTCGGCTTGTGATGCTCAAAGCGCCAAAAAATAAATAAATTCAACAGCAATCATGACCCGGTTAATCGGGATATTTCACAGATATTTGTTTTGAGCAGTTTTACGTGGTAACTATGGTCAAAAGAAAATAGTTCCTTCATTAAGCTGAAAGAACCTTAGAGCCACTGTCTCCAACACTCAGCAACTCACACCAAAACAATCTAGATCAGGAGTGTCAAACATACGGCCCGCGGGCCGGATCCGGCCCGCCACGTCATTTTATGTGGCCCGGAAATCCGCCAGATAAAAAAAAAAGTTAGATTTGACAATAAAAATATCCCCATAGTCGAAATTATGAGATAGAAAGTCATAACTATGAGATAGAAAGTCATAATTATGAGATACTTAAATACACAGTCATAAGCAGCTCTGGTTACCCTACATTTGAAATGGAAATGTATTGTGAGTACATTGAAGACTACTTTAAACGTGGCTTTAAAACACATGAAATACTTCACGTGGGATTGTACAAACGCACCCTTGAAAGGATTTTAAGCATTGAACAAAGTCATTATAATAACTTGTGTTTGATATTTGTCTTTGATATTTTCTTTAATAGTTAGATCTTTGATAGAGTAATGTGGGTTTATTAACCCTAAATTAAAAGGATTTAAGTTATAATAACAGAAATGTGCTTAAATATATTTTTACATTTATATAACTGCATGTACAACATTTTTACACTTGAATAAACAATAATCAAATGCAGAGACAGTTATTTACCAATATGTTAGGAGTAGTTACATTTACAGTCTTACATTTTACAACCGGCCCTTTGAGGGAAACCGTGATGCTGATGTGGCCCAGAGTGAAAATGAGTTTGAGACCCCTGATCTAGATTGATGAATAGCACTACAGTTACAAATATGTATTTTTGATTTTGGGGTGAACTGTCCCTTTCAAATGTTACGTTACAAAGTTACAGTACAACATTACAACGTTGCGTTACGTTATGTTACTGCGTTACAATGATACGTGACGTTGCTGCGTGACGTTGCTACGTTAACGCGTTACGTTGCTGCGTGACGTTACTACGTGACGTTACTACGTGACGTTACTACGTGACGTTACTACGTGACGTTACTACGTTGCTGCGTGACGTTACTACGTTGCTGCGTGACGTTGCTACGTGACGTTACTACGTGACGTTACTACGTTGCTGCGTGACGTTACTACATTGCTGCGTGACGTTGCTACGTGACGTTACTACGTTGCTGCGTGACGTTACTACGTTGCTGCGTGACGTTACTACGTTGCTGCGTGACGTTACTACGTTGCTGCGTGACGTTTCTACGTTGCTGCGTGACGTTGCTACGTGACGTTACTACGTGACGTTACTACGTTGCTGCGTGACGTTACTACATTGCTGCGTGACGTTACTACATTGCTGCGTGACGTTGCTACGTGACGTTACTACGTTGCTGCGTGATGTTACTACGTTGCTGCGTGACGTTGCTACGTGACTGCGTGACGTTACTCAAACAAAATATGATTTTTTTAAGTACTTTTGTTTCCTAAACCAAAGCAATTGTTTCACAACGTTATCAAAGGACAGAGGATGTCGTATGCTGTAAGACTGTAAGTCTTCAAATGTAAATTTGTGATATTGGTCGATACAAATAAAATTAAAAAGAACTAATCACATGACATTGTGCATTTCTGCAAGCTTGATAGCGAGATTAAATATATTCATGAAACATATTTTTGTTTCAGAAACGTCGACATTCAACGTATACCGTGGTTTGCAGAAACGTGCAATGCCGACATTTCTTTCTGCCGACTGGGTTGAAACGTTGCTCGTATGGCTGAAAATATGTGTTGAGATTAATAATCTTTGATATTACGAAAAAACATAAAACAACCCTGAAATAAATAGTGAGTCTGTTTGACCCGGCACTGTTACCAGTTAAGGACGATTTGGAACAGCAGCTGAAGGAACTAAACGTCGAACAGATTTCTTTGTTTACAGCTCGTTTACAGCTTATTTTAGTGAATTGTCCCTTTAGGAGCAGAATAATTGTCTCTGGTTGCTTCTCGTCAGTTTCTTCTCCTGACTTCAGCTCCACGTCATCTGCTCTGAGTTCAGACTGTGTGTGTAAATGTAATCCTGTTCACCAGGTGTCTCACTGTTAAACAGCGCTCTGAACAAACCAGAAGAAGATTTTGTGCATCGGGAGGTCGGTCTGTGTGTGAACGGTACTGCGTGACCGTGTGTGTCGCCAGCTGGTTAAAGTCATCACGTAAATAAGAAATTGCAGGCAAAGGTTAGGGGGCTGGAAGGCTAGAATGCCTTTTAAATCATATTCAGGTTTTACTGTTCGATACTCAAAGAGAAGCTCTTCTCAGGTTTGTTCAAGAACTGCAGCAAACATTTTTGCAGAGTCCTCAGTGGAAAGTAAACGAGTACAATTACTCAAGTACAAATTTGAGGTTAATTTACATGAATGAGCCCTGAGGGCAATATTTATTTAAAATAAGACTTTACTGTCCTCTCTTGTTAATCATCTCACGACCCCTCAGATTAATCTGGTGTCCTTTAGGTGGGGCCCGACCCTTAGGTTGGGACCCACTGGACTAAACTCGCTCCACATGGAGCAGCATGCTGCTCTAATGCCACACAGAATAAGATATCACGGACATTTTGCTGCACAAGTAGTTTAGTTTTGTTGATAATACTTTACGTATTTAAATGCAGGATCTTTTTGGGGACTGTTTTTACAGAAATGTATTTTACTTCAGTAAAGGACCTGAATATTTCTTCCACCACTGCTTTCTTGTGTTGTCCGTTCTCTCTCTGTTTTTACTGTTTATTTCTGTTATTGTCACAGTTTTTCACCAGTTATTTAACACAAACTTCTTGGAAATAACTCGTTGTTATTCTCACTGCAGCACTCGAAACGTTGGAGCTCTTAAAGCCCCCTCATTGTGCCCTGATCTGCCCCGCTCTCTCTTGACAGAAGTTCTGCTCCCCGTCTTGTGTTTTTTTTTTCTGGGACTTGGTAATTGACTTGAAACCGAACCCAGAGCCGGCGAGCGTGCTGCTGTATTTACTGCTCGCACCAGATGCTCTTCCAGTGCCCCCTTTAGGCTAATATAAGCCAGGGCCTCCTCGTGGAACAAATTGAGAACATCCAGTCCACGGTGAGGAGTTTACAGGTTGCAGGTGGGGCCAAACAATGTGACACGGATCACAGCGAGAGCCTGTTTATTGGTTTCTTCATCGGAGGTGGCTGGAGAATGAGTCAACTCCGGTTCAGGGCCAAGGCTCCTCTGACATGGCAGAGACACTCAGAAAGAGAGAGCTGGTGAGACTGTGGCTCAAACATGGAAACTGTGACAAGTTCGGAAACGCTCGGTGAACTGTAAACCTCCACATGGTGACCCTCGCAGCGAGCGTGGAACACGGAGACTTTTCTCAGGCAGCGCTGGGAAAAAGAGAAAAACAAACGCAGTCACGTCAGCGTGTTGTTGTCATGAAGGAATACGTCGGTTTTTGTATACGTTGTGATTGACTGGTTTCCTGGAACACGTCTGTGTTGTTGTGTGTCAGAGCGACTTTATTTGGTTGTTGACATGGCAAAAGATATTATAAAACAAACTATATGGATTCATATTAAGACATTTTAGAAAGTTCTCAAGTTCAAAGCGAATGCAAACCAGCAGAAAAAGAAAGAGAGAGTATGTTTGATGACATTTTATATCCAGAACGATATCAGGAACTACGAGCACCTATTGATCAAACTGAGGAAACGCTGGATATAAAGCTTGAAAATTTGTAATTTTGGACTCAAATTAAAACAAATTCACATTCACAAATTTATTTTTGTTAATTTTCTTTGTGCTACAAGATAGAAAGTCTTTTGAAGGTTTCATGAATTGGCCTAAAGTTGTGAATAAAAGTTTTAGGAATAAGAACATAATGTTGTTGATGATATCAACAAAGCTGAACTAAATATTTAGTTTGTGACCTTCTGTGCTGTTGAGTTCCGTCTCATTATGAATACACAGAAACGTGATTTGACTGTAAACCAGCATGAACAAGAACTCCTCAACTATTTGATGGACGCCTTTGTGGTCAAAAAATGACGCTGTTATGAACAGACTCATGTCCTCGTCCTTTTCTGTTTCCTCCTCTGACGAAACAAAAGCCTCATATGCCATAAGTATAATTTATCAAATTCAGTTCAGTCCTGAACAAAATGTGGCAATTAAAGATGAAATGTTGATGCATCTCATTGTGAAGACATCATCAGGTCAACAAGTAGTTCTAATGTTTCCAGGTATCCTGAAAGGCGGCGAGTTGCCATATGCGACGGTATATTGGATGAGCGGTTCCTTCACAAAACAACCGTCTTGTACTTTTGAATCAAAGATTTTATGGTCACAATTCATCTCGTCGTTGGTCGGCTCGGTTCCAAACTCTTCAGAGAAAGATCTTCTGAAACATCAATGGAGTGCATGAATGGGAAATTCACCGTTCAGAAGGTGGGCGGTCCCTGTTGATCTCTATGAAGATTGAGTCATTAGTAGAGTGCAAGTAAGGGACGGTCAGGTGGTCGACAAAAACATTCTGATTCATCCTCTGGGGACCATGAATGTCAACACATTTCCAACCCTGTCTCCTATAAAGTGATGCTCCCAGACAACCAAACTGCATTCTCAAGTACATTTCAAGGGAAACGTTATTTTCTCCGGTTACAATTTAAAACAGTTTTGAAAATGTAAATCGAAACAAAACAAAAATAGAAAGTACAAATATACTTCTTTAGGTTTAGGCAACAAACCTACTCGGATAGTTTCAGTAAAACACATCATGGTTTGGCTTAAAATGACTCAGAAATTAAAACAAAACAATTGACCCATCGATCATCCCGACTCCTCCCCACGTGGACTTCCATCGACTTATGTGTGATCCGTCAAAAGCAAACGTAACCAAAGACAAAATTCCCCTAAAATATAATTCAGTTTTTTTTGTACGTGAATGTATTGTCGACAGTTTCCAGATTAATTATTCATGTTTCAAGCCGGAACAAAAGTGCACACTCCTTTTAAAGGTACTTTATTGGTGCTAAACATGTTCTTTGTAAATATAGCTGTATTTCTGTCGATTTTTTCCACTTTGTTTCAGTTCCTGTTTAGACATCAGAGGGTTGAAAGACTGTCCCGACATTCTGCATTAAAATTATGGCTTTCAGTCGTAAAGCCGCCGGAGTGTCAAGTGGCCATATGCTGAGAGGCTTGATCCTGAGAGAAAGAGCTCCTTCTCTCGGCCAGAGAGGCCTTGCTTTTCCACCTGAGCCACAGGTGTTTGCTTAACGTGCCTGTGGTTTGAGCGGCTGCAGCTCCGTCATTTAGCTTCACCCTGGAAATGTTGACTTTTAGCTCTCCTCCTCCCTGAAGCCTGCCAGCCCAGGGGAAAAGGAAAAAAACCCACTCTGGCTCCTGATAAACGGTGTGTGTAAACATGTCCCTGTGTGTGTGTGTGTGTGTGTTTTACGATGATGATGATGATGGCGGTGGTGATGATTGTAGCCTATCACCTTCCATAGCCTCCCCCTTCCTTTTCCTTTGACGCACGGTGGAAATGTGTGGATGTGGAAACGGCTGCAGGCAGGCGGAGCTCGGTAACACGATGAGGAAGAATCACAGCGTGAGTGCAGATGTTTCTGTGTTTTCTCAGAGGATAAGTGAGGGCAGCTCACTGAAGCACGCGGCTGCTTTCTGCCTGAGTAAAGAAGGTTGAGGTTGTCATTTAGAGGAGTAGTTTGACCAATTTTCGGGGGGATTTACACATCCGTTTTCTTTCAGGGAGATGACGAGCACTCAATCTTTACTGTAAATACGAAGCTACACCACCTGCAGCGGGTTAGCTTAGCTTAGCATAAAGACTGTAAGCAGGGGGAAACAGCCAGTCTGTCCAAAGTTCACAAAATCCAAATTTCTGTCTCCAGGAAATATTGCGAAGAAAGGCGGAAAACTATTGATAAAAAATAAAGTGCAATTAAATGCAATGGAATGAGACTCAATGATTAAATGATGATGTACAAGAAGAGCTGGAGATATCAGATATGTGTGTCGCGATGAGGAGACTGTCACCTTCCTCACATAAACACATGAATCAAACAGAAATGTCATATTTCCACCACGGTCTCCATCATTTGAGCTCTTTACATCTCGTTTCGTCTTCTTCCTTCTTCTGCAGTGGAGAATTTCCTCCACCAGCTGTTTATCTCCATCAACCAGTGAACTCATACGTGCATTTTCATTTGCAGATTTTCTGGAAATTCTGTTCAAATCCGTGAAACATTTGAATGTAAACAAGGCTAAAGAGCTACAACGCTAGCACGGCTAATAAACAGTTTCTGTTCTTCTGTATCTGTCTTCTTCATCCGTACTCCTTCTTCTTAACCCTAAACCTTGTTCTTCACCTCACCTGTCTGACCCCCCCCCTTATCTGCCCCGTCAGCACATGGCCTTTCTGTTACCTGGCATGCCAATGCGCCCGTTTATTTTGACGGGGATACATTTTCTGGCGATCTCTGCCAGAGACAATATTATGCTGGAAATATACAGGTATTAACTGTTAAGACTTCAGATGGTCAAATAAACCGGGAGGGTTGCCAAACAGAGAAGAGATTGTGTGTGAACATGCCTTACTGCTAATGACACACACGAGGGGGGGGGGGGGGGGGGGGGAGCTGCTCAATCACTAATAATTACTCCTCCATCCATCCATCCATCCATTGATGTCCTTCTCGCTCCCGGTCCAGGTGATTTCCAACCACGTCTCTCATTCATCTTCCTGCCTTTGATTTCAACGTGACGTTCACTTCACGCTCATTTCCTCTCAGCCTCTCGCTCCGCTGCTGCAGAGGCCGTGAAGGCCGGCCTTTCATCCGCCACTAAACAGTCTCTTATGCTCTGACCTTTAGCAGGCCGGGGGGCGGGGCTCAGCAGGGGCGTAAATGATGATGGATCTGTTCTGGGGAACTTCGGGGGTTAAGTTACGCAGGACTGGCTGCGGTCGAGGTCTCGGCTGCGTGTGTTGGCTCTCGGGGTCTGACTGCAGATCTGCTGTTGTTGAATGAGTCTCCAGGGTTCAGACGTACCTCGGTTCTAGTATCACTTCTTACACACTTTACAGCTTTACTCTTGTATTTAATCGTTGTTGTTGTATTTGACTTTTTCTCATTTTATTTAACTTTTCTACTTTATGTATTTACCTCACTGTTTGTGCTATTGTCTTCTATTTTCTAATGGTGTCAGTATACTTTTTTTTTTACTAAATCATTATATTCTATTCTTTTTTTCTTATTTTCTGTTGTAATCTTTCATGAATTTCCTTTGGGATTAATAAAGTTTGATCTTATCTTAAGTAAACTAAGTAACTGCATCATTTCTTTATTAATAAACTGTTGTTATACTTTTACGTTTACATTTATGTACGGTTAATGTAAAGCTACTAATCCTACTGCTTTAATGCCATTGTAGTACTACTACTACAACTTCTACTACTACTACTGGTACTGCTCATATTATGGCTACTGCAGTTAGCATAGCAGCAATGATGCTGCTTGAGTACTTCTACTTCTGAAAGTACTACAATGAATACTGGTGTGTGGATTAGCAGTACTAGCATGCAACCTGCAAACCATCAGGCTGATGTATAAGTACAACTTGTATATTTACATACAGTATATTTTGTAAAATATAGGTTGACCTTTAGACAGGTTTCAGACCTGCAACGTTACAACAGACTGAAAGAAGAGACAAAGACACTGAGTTGATCTGCTCGCGTGTTTAATGGATCAGAAAGTGATATACATATATATATATATATATACGTATATATATACGTATACAT
>NW_022280230.1:75976-79860 GCF_004355925.1 Anarrhichthys ocellatus | reverse complement strand
AAGGAGAGCAGCATACTCACTAGGAGGTGGACTCGTAGGGCGAAACTTTGGAAGATGTGGGCATCACCAGGCTTCACATCTGGGGTGGTCAGAATGGCTGCTATCTCACTTTGTGCCAGCTGGTGTGGCTGACCATACTGTAACTGCAAGGCTTGCATAGTTGCTGAGTATGGGTTTGGATGGTGGCGGCAAGACTGACCAATCATCTGCGCCTCGGGCAGCTTAAGATGTTCGAGTAGCACGTGATATTTATACTTCTCGGACAGTTCTGTATGAGGCTCGAGCAGATTGTCTACAGCCAGCTTCAGGTTAGCGAACTCCCTTTCGCAGTCAGTGGAGAAGTCTGGGATTTTGGGTGTTGGCACACCATATGCAGGGCGGTGTGGCAGACCAGAGCTGTATGGGGTCACAGTCTGACCTGATGGCAGCTGCATCTGATGAGCTGGAGATGAATTACCTCTGGGCACAGATAGAGTCTGCTGAAGTGGTGGTAGTGATGAAGGCACTGTAGCATAGTGAGGCGGGCCATGGCTGAAAAGGCCGTGAGGCATCACTTGTGGTAAGTGGTAATGCTGTGTGGCTGGATAGCTGTAAGAGACTGCTATAGGCTCATGCAGCGGAGCAGTAGCAATCAACTGTCCACGCGCTTGTCCTTCATCACCACGGTGGCGAGGCAGCCCTGAGGTATGAGGCTGCAGTGGGTCTGACTTAGTAGGGTACTGCTGGACCGGAGTAGGTGTCATCATGCCTGATGAAACTACAGAACACAAGTAGCCCAACCGCTCTGATGAGGCTGGAAGCACTGGGGTAAATGCAGAATTTAGTCTCTGGTCTCCTGCTATAGGAGTGTAGGCTCTAACTTCAGTCTCAACCTCTGGTCTCCCAGACATGTGTCCTGTTATATGTCCAATAGCCTGAGGCTCCGTGTCCTTAGCCTGCTCCTCTGTCGATGAAAGCAAGCGGCTTGGGGAGAAGAGGGACATCTGGGGGTGAGGCACGGGAGATGAAGGTATTGATGGGGGTGTGGCACTCTTTCTGGTGTCATGACCCTTGTCTATCTCTTCTTCCATCATGAAGGAAGAGATGTGTTCCAACAGCTCCTGACGACGACGACGTCTGGTTTCATACTGCTGGAGTTTGTGTGTTAGTTGAACCACTTCAGCGTCCTCTTCCTTCTCGTTCCTAGAGATGGATTCGATGAGTCGTTTAAGTGAAGTGCTGTTCAGCAGGTCATCGGTGCTGGGGCTGTGTGAGGCTGTGCGTCTGCCCAGATAAGAGGCTGCATCTGCTCGGCTACGCTCGGCTACGCTCTGCTGCGGCCGCTGCTCCTCTCTGCTCCTCTGTAGAATGGGAGGAAAGGGTAGGTCGCTGTGGATTGTAGGCGAGGACATAGTCCTCAAGATGTTTGGGGACGCGATGATGTCTCACATGACGCTGCTGATCTTCGAAATGAGGCTGATGGATAGATCTATCTTCAGATGTCATCTTCTGTAGTAGTCAATTAATCCGGCTCGAAGGACCATTTGTTGGGGATTCGACCCCTGAGTTGCTGATTTAAAGATGATTATTGACCACTACAGGGTTCCGGTCAGAGAACACGCAGACATCTGTTTGATCCATACGTTTCTGTATTCAGTCTTATAGTTTGTTGACAGATTTACAGATGATGAATGAGTTTGAACAATAAATGACCGATGAATGACCGAATTTATCGTCAACAACTTGATCTGATACGACCGTTGGTTCTACGTAAGATCTACCGTTAGCGCAACCGGAAGCGGAAACAGTCCGCAACGTCCAATACAATTTCAGAATAAAAGCTCCATAACTTTATTGTCTTTGTCTGTGAAGAATTCACAACACGGAGGTTGTTCATTCTTTGCTCAGGTTAGATATTACTCCACATATCTTTACATGGCAAACTTAATTATTTTAATGTGACGCACCTTGTAGCTTTGCTCATAAATAAATCCTTACTCGTTTACACTGTGTAAACCTACAAGGACATTTTATGGACAATGTCTATCACATTGATCAATTTGCTAACTGTAATGCAACTTTTGTCATTTACAGACTTGTAGTCAGGTGACATTTCCTCTGGAAAATAATACATTTGATACTTGACTTGTTTCTTTACAGGGTTTGTATAAATAAAGTAGTCCATGAATATGAGATATGAGTTTACAGATAATTACGTATAATCCCTCCTCGTCATCGGTGAGCTCGAGCTGAACGAGAGGTCTAATGAGAGGAATTAAAAACACCTGTGAAGGTGTGCAGGGCTTTTAAAGGCTGATCATTGACGTAATCTCTCACCCTTTGAGGTTGTTTTTAGGACATGAATTAGGCTCTGAAGGGTGTGATAAACGTACTTGTTGTTTTCTTCACTATTATTTCATTGACAGAGTTAATAAAAACTATGTTTGTTCTTTGTTATCAGCTGGAACACTTCTGTCATTGCCCTCGTTGGTTTCCCATTGTGCACAACAACACACACCCTGAGCAGGGACTTCCTATCTCCCCTGGGGATACCTCACAATCCAAACATCTCTCTCTCTGTCTCTCACACACACACACACACACACACACTCACACACACACGCACACACACACAGGTTCCTGGTTTCCCCTCCTTCACCTGAACAGGGAATTTACCTGCATCGTCTCGTTTAGGCAGCTGCTCATCTGATCGGACTGCAGAAGGAAAGCGAGTGAAACTTTCAGCTCCCGCCGTCTCTCTGTAACTCTGAAGGAGAAGATGGCTGACACAAACTTCGGTCAGTTGAGAACACTAAAACATCACCTGGAGACGTTTTTAGCCAAATGCCACGAGCTGAAATCTAAAGCACATCCACAACACTGATGTCCTTTGTAAATGTTTCTTATATAAAACACTGTGACTGGGGAAATCCTTTGCTTCTGTCCATCTGAGTTGAGCAGGTGTGACCAGCAGGTGAGGAAAACAAAGAGAAGCTGGAAACTCCTACTTCCTCTTTGAAGTACAAACAACACAACTAAAATCATTTTCTTTTTGAAGTGACCTCATTAAGCGGGTTTTACAAGGTGTGCTGGATTTAATTGTTCATATAACCAACAGGCACACACACACACGCACACACACACTTACACACATGCACACACACAGCAGTGGTGCAAAACCTATACTATACTAATACTATTACTTGAGTATTTCCATTTTGTGTTATTTATGCTTCTACTCCACATGGATGGATTACTGAACTACAAAGAGTCACAAAAAACTACAAAGAGTCACAAAAAACTACAAAGAGACACAAAACAACTACAAAGAGACACAAAAAACTACAAAGAGACACAAAACAACTACAAAGAGACACAAAGAAACTACGAGATGCAAAATGAAGAGAACTAAACAACTGCAAAGAGATGCAAATTATCACAAAAAGACACAAAAAAATCCATTTGTCTGCACTACATTTACTTTAAACTATAGTTACTTACTTTACAGATTGAGATAGTTAATATAAAATGTAATTAACAACAGATTCCAATGTGTTATTACAGCTGCAACACTAATGCATCAATACTCCCATAACATAATAAACAGAACATTCTGAAATGTGTCATTCTACAAAATGAGTACTTTGATGCTAATACCTTTGTACTTTTACTTCATAATCTAATATGAGTACTTCTTCCACCACTGCACACAGTACACACTGTACACACAGTACACACAGTACACGTGTACTGTAGAGTGACGCACACACTTAATTTCCTTTCATGTATGTAAACATATAACTGCTGGTTCTGAAAATTGGTGTAAGCATGTGTGTATGCTGCTCATTGATGCACACACACACACACACACACACACACACACACACACACACACACACACACAC
>NW_022280230.1:74002-75966 GCF_004355925.1 Anarrhichthys ocellatus | reverse complement strand
CACACACACACACACACACACACACACACACACACACACACACACACTTTACAGTATTGCATTACAGTCTTGGGCTTTTCCAGATCCACCATCCTTTTCTCTGTGTGTCTGCTCTTTGTGTGTTATCTTTGTGTTACATCATCCTTTGAGAGAGCAGAAAATCCCCAAACTGTGTGCCGGTGTTAACTTAATTAAAATAGCTCGTGCAACACACACGAGCGCTTCATTCCAATCTGCTGACATTAAAACACACCAACGTGTAGCGTTTAAACTGCACACGTTTTAATCACACAAAGACGTGGGCCGTGTTTCCAAACCGCTTTGACTTTTAACCCTTTAAGACAAACGTACGCTGCTCGTCATTGATCTGCTGATTGTGACGATAGTTAATCCCAACAAACAAAATGTCCCATTTTTTAAATAATTTGCAAGAAAATAAAAGCTTCAAAACATCAGAGTGAAGAATGAAAACAATAAACTGTGAAAAGTATTTATTTCTTCTTTCGGCCTTGATAATCATCTCAGGATCTTATGATCCAGATTTATTCTTCTGATTAATGTCTCCTGAAACAACAGATAAAGAGACAAATGTTTACTTTGAATAATTTGAAGAATTATTTTTAAAAGTAAAGTGACTTCATGGAGGTTAAATGGATTCAATGAATGAGTCTGTAGGTGGATCTTTATTATTATTATAAAATGTTCAATGCACATTATTAAAATAGTTTGTATTCCAAGCTGTAAATTGTACTTAATTTCAATAACAATGCAATTTATTTTATTTCATGTTGTCCTTTTCATGTGTATTTTCTACGTGTCCACTACACATTTCAGACAGAATGTTGTACTTTTTACTTCTCTACAGTTATTTGACAGCTTTAATGCTATTTGGGCATTTCTCACTATTTTTACTGTTATTTTAAATTTTACAAACTTAACATTAAACTGATTCATAATAATCAATCGATAACATAATGGAAACATTCATCTGTTGCAGTTTGATACAAACATAGTATTTATTTTCGATGCAGGACTTTTACGTGTTGTGAAGTATTTTCACAGTGTGGTATGTGTACTTGTACTCCAGTAAAGGATCTGAATACTTCCTCCACCACTGCTGTTGATAACTTGGTCTCATAGGGAAGCATTCACTGATATAAGTCCTTTATTATTAGGGGGAAAGTCAAGTCTATCTGCTTATATATACAGAACACACGAGAAGTCCTGTCAGAGTAAAGGTTACAAATCACAAACACAAGTCTCAGCCGAACACTGTGACAGTATTAAAACACAGCAGTTACTTCATCAAGATGTTCAGGAAAAGGGGAAACACCGATGATGCAACAAGAAAAATGAAAACAATGTTGTCTCCGTCAGAGGAAGTTCTCCGGAGGGTGACGTCATGTGGAAACGGGAACTTTAAACCCTAAAGAGAGAAAAGGAAACAGGGAGGAGAGTGAAGAGGAGGAGCTTTCTTTTTCTGTTCAGTATTTTACCGGAAGATGTCGTAACTCGAAGAATTTCCATGAAGCGGCACAAAAAGCCCGCAGACGTCCAGCTTCTCCTTTTACAGAATCCGTCACCTGACGAGCTTAAAGAGGATATTATAATGATGGGAATAAAGACTGTTCTGTCTTTCACACGGAGTTTTACATGCAGGCTATATGCCTTTCGTACGATATGTTGTTCTAGTCCTTTGTGACAGGGACAACGCTGTAAACCCGTATTTGACTTATTTAAGTTGATGCTCCTGTGGAGGGAAAACAATCTCCTTTAACTTAATCAACTCTGGTATGTCGCCACACACTGTGGTAGATAAGATCACAACATGTGGCAACTGGCCCCATTATTAGCTCATCAAGTAATCAATGAAGATGAGCAGTTGTTGGTTGTCTGAAGACTTTTTCTTCCTATATACTGTATATATATATATATATATATATATATATATATATATATATATA
>NW_022280230.1:64191-73992 GCF_004355925.1 Anarrhichthys ocellatus | reverse complement strand
TATATATATATATATATATATATATATATATATATATATATATAATATATATGCGCATAATATAATACGCATAATATGATACGCATAATATAAATATGCGTATCATAGTATGCTCACATTTAGAGAACACGTTTTTAGATTATGTGAAATGCACTTAAGTACATGTGTGCTAACAATTTCGAGGTACTTTACGATGCTATACTTTACTTTGACTCCATTGTAAACCTATAGTGTTCTTTTTACTCCATAACGTGTATTTATTTTTCAACATTGAGAACAATGAACATAATAATAGAAAGAAGAGAAAAAATAAGTTCTGTTAAAGTAAAAAAAATCATAGAAATAATGTAGAACATTATATCTGTTTCTAAAATGATAAAGCTGCGCAGAGTTGTGCAAAAGTTTACAGTTAAAGAATATGTACAATGTAAAGACATGAGAGTCCAGAATATGTGCTTTATTTACTTTGCTGATGCAGATGCAAAACATAAATAAATTGATAAAGTATGTGATGTTATTATGGATTAGGTTACCCTGCAGCATGTAAAGTAGTTAACTATTAACTTGATATTTAGCAGCTGCAACATTACTATCTTACAGTACATTGATTAACTATAATCCAGTGAAATCATATTTATTATTCTGAAATGGCTAAATATATTTTTTAAATACTAATATATCATAAATGCAACTTCCGGAAACCAGTTTATGCTTTTATTTTGGAGCACACACCGTTGTTTCTTTTTTTGTGGCTACATCCGGGTAACTTGACTTGTACGTCTGTCTCAGGGGGGCGGGGCCAACCTGTTGAATGTGACGGATTTCCCGTAAATTATGGGGAGAGGTAGGGAGAGCGTAACGTCACAAGCTCGACGCTGATTGGACGAGAGTCGGGGCGTCGGAAATATAATAGAGCGGAGCAAACCGCGGAGCAGCCAGTTTAAAAAGAGAAGGAGAGACAAGAGAAGAAGACAAAAAGACACAGCTGATAAAAGGACCATTTCTAGACAACTTGTACTTGGACTATACTGGGACACAAAAAACAAAAACTCCTGCCTGAAGAAACTGGTTTTAAAACCGTTTTACGACATTTTTGTTTGTTTGTTTGTTGTTGTTTTTCTTTACGTTACCTAAAAGGACAACCATGCTCAACATCTGCCTCGTGTTGATTTTATCTGCCTCCGTTCTCTCCGAGTCGGTAAGTAACGTCAACCGTTTACAGTAACGTCTTTTGTTTGTACACGTTTGTTGTTGGCTTCGGGTAGTTAGATACTGTTGTTAGCCAGCTAGCTTTAACGGCTGGAGCTCATTAAGTGTGTGCGGTGGTTGTCCAGGAGGACCCGGATGTGGAGGAGAGAGGGGGGGGGTCACTTTTCCTTCCTTCTGATTGGCCAATCACTGGGACATTTTGGGGGCTGATCTTTTCCATCAATTAGACAGAAAAGGTCTAAAATGATTTGTTGTTTTATATTATCTATTCACAGAAAGTAGGTCAAGGTGTAGACTGTACATGTGGTGTTGTTGTTGTTGTTGTTGTTGTTGTTGTTGTTGTTGTTGTTGAAATTCAGAATTGAGTTATTATTTTTCCAGCATGTTGAATCATGAGATTAGGTTTTTTCATAGTCACGGAATTCATTCAGACGATTACAAATGTTAGATTTCTGACTTTTCAGAGTCTCATGCTGTAATATTTATCTTGTTCAGGATGTGATATTCTGAATTGTTTGTGTGGACTCTGACCTATGATGTGCCTGTAGTCAGACTGTGCTGTTTGTCATTGACACCTTTATTCCTCCGTCTCCATCATGAACTTTTCATGACCTGCTGTTAGAATAACAGGTGATTATGTATAAATCAGATTTATCTGAAGATAAAATAAATATAAAGAAGGTGTTCGGTCAGTATCGTTGTGTTTTGAGCCTTTTCTTCATGTGGTGTAGATAAAAACAAACAGGAAGTGGTCCTTAAATGAAGCAGATCCACGGGACACATCAGCAGCATGATGGCTGGATGCCACCCACACACAAACCCCCCCCCCCCCCCAGTTAGCCCAGTTAGTCGGTACACATGGTGTGAAGTGGTGACTAGAAGAAGAGCTGAACTTCAGGCTCCTCCTCCTTTACAACCCGTTCACATTCCTCAACGCCTCAGAGCTTCTGCTGGCTCACTCGGCCTCATCTTGTTGTCTCGCACACACACACACACACACACACTCTTCTTCTTCACTTTTTTTGATTTCCACTCTGGAATGTGACCCTTGGGGACCTTGACCGGCCCTCTTGGGGGTTTTGCACACTTGGAGGAGTCTCAATAGGACCATGGGGCCCTTTTTTCATAAGGGACACTCTCTCTTCCTCTATCCTGGTCTGGTCCGGTCTGGTCTGGATACACCTACTTTCCCACCAAGACGAGCTGTTTTATTTGTCGATGTTTCTGTTTCTTCTTTCGTCTCTTCTCTCTCTGATCAATTGTCTCTTAAGTCGGCCGCTTTTCTTTCTCCTTTCCTTTCCTTTGATGGACACTTATCCTCTGAGCTATGATAGTCCCTCCCTCCTCGCAGCCTTTTCTTCTTCTCTACCCACTGAGGTCATTATTGGTATGTGGGTTTGGCGTTCCCAGCTAATCGATAACAATGTTCTGCTACTGGACAAAAGAAGAAACAAACTCGGCACGATTGGAATGTGTTCCATCTTATCAAGTGGACGTCGAGAGACTTTTGTTTAATGTTCTAATCCTGAGAAGTTATTGCTTCATTCAGCGCTCTGCTGCCCAAGCAGAAGAAACCTTTCTGGTTTCTGTGCGATACGCTGAGCTGTGTACACAGTTTGTCCGAGATAGACCGAGCCAAACGCATCCTGTTCTTCATATTCTCCTCATTGACTTCAGTGTGTCCGGCTCATGTTTGGGAGCACGAGTCACCACGAGTCCTCCGTGACTATTGAAGGTGAACGATAGGAAAGTACAGCAACTGTTTGTGTTTGTGTCTTTAAATAAACCTCTCAAAAGTCTTTTGAGTTGTTTTCACTCCTATCATCAGCGTTGAATCTCCTCATTCTCCCAGATGTTCCTGTGACGTCTGCTCTGGTTGGTTAATCGGGTTCTAAAGCTCTGAGTTAATCCGTGTTGCCTCTGCAGTCCGTTTGTTAGATCTTGTTGGAATGTCGCTGGTTTTGCATTCAGCCTCGAATCATTTGCACGAGAATGAGACGGGCTTCTGTTGTGCACTGAAAGCCCGTGAGGTGAAAAGGAGGCAGCATGATAAATAGTGTCTCTAGGATGTAATAATGGTTCCTGCGTTGCTGACCGCTGGTCTATAAAATCCCTTTTGGGGTCAAGGAATGTTGGCTCACAGAGAGGAGAACCTGATTCCTCCTCCGCCTCCTCTCAACCACCACAGACCAAAGAGAACTACATGAATACATCGGGACAGAAGTCGACCGTAAACCCTCTTCTTCTAAATCCTGGTCCTCCAACTGGGGTTTTTGGACGCTTTTGTTGTTGAGCAAGTAGTTTTAAACATAATCTGGACCTTTTATTTTACAGCAGCACACAAGTATAAAATGCTGCAACTAACCGTTGATTTCATGATCGGTTAAATGTGATCACAATGACGCTTCATTCTTCTTCTTCTCGTATCTGAAAGAAGAAGCTAGAACATCAAATGTTTGAGATCATTTATCAATAATCTAAAAATAGTTGAAGATAACGTTTCTGTTGATGAAGTGAATGAAAAAGATCCGTTTTCGTGATCCAATGATGTAACTAACAATAATATTAATAATAAGGGTACAAGTGTTGTTTGTCAGAGTGACCACCTGAGAACATCTGTGTTTTAGGACCAAAACATTAATTGATGAATCATTTCTCTGTAACGTGACAACATTTTCGTGATGTCTTCAGGACACATTGAGAAGTTATTTACACATCAAAGACTTTAAACAGTCAGACCGGCTAAACGTTCTCATCTATATCAGTACATCATGAAGCTGCAATAATCAATAAGTCAATCTACAGTTATTATTTCAAATAAAACGGCCAAATATTCTCCTGTTACAACTTGTCAAATGTGAGGGTTTGCTGTGTTCTTCAGCTTGTGGACGGTTGGTTAAAAGAAGCAAGTTAAAGATGATCAACGTGAGAATAATGGGAATAGTTCTTTACAGATTACTCTACGATCTGTTTGGTACCTCAGAAGTCTATGAAGTTTATGTCTCCACCACCTAGAAGCATCAACATCATTCATTTGTTCTCTCGTGGGGATTTCTTCTCTCAGCTCTTCTGTGGTAAAGACTCTTTCTGCTGTTTTTCTGGAAATGTACTTCCAGCGAACACGACTAAGTGGTTTCTGTCAGACGTCTCGAATGTAATTTACAGTACACACACACACACACACACACACACACACACACACACACACACACAGAGAGCCACCAGAGTGCCTTTGGGTGGTATGTGGGTTTTCCCTCATTCCGACCTCCTTCCTGACAAATGTGTTTCAATAATACAGAACCTCTTTGATGTGGTGTGTGTGTGTGTGTGTGTGTGTGTGTGTGCGCACACAGGTAAATGTGTCTTAGTTTCAGTGTGTGTGTGTATCACCCAACCGTTGTATAGTTTGCGCTACTGTAGGATTATTGAGTTTGTATGTCGAGGGCTTTTATTGTGAAAGGTGAGAATGAAAGGAGTGGCTCTGACCCGCCGTCTTTATTCCTGCTGTAGAATCTCATTGAGCTCATTTAAACATGCGTCATACGTTTTAGTGAGGGAGGGGCATCATGGGAAATGTTTCATTTGCTTTTCCTGCCGAGAGTTAGACGATCGATGCTGTTGAGTCAAGTCTGCATGTTTAAATATAAAGCTTTGGGTTAGCTTAGCATAGAGACTTTAAACAAAGGGAAACCACTAGCCTGACTCCAGAGATAACAAAACTAGCAGTGTCAGCACATTCCCACCACGTAGGAGTTAACCGTGTTAGTGAGGAGCTGACGGAGGATCTTCGTCTTTGGATTCCCGTGATGAAGAACAGCAGCTCATCCTCACCTCACAAGATTAAATGAGCTCTGTGTTTATGAAATAATCAAAGTTCTAGTTCATACACAGTCGGTACGCAGCCATTACCTCAGCAGGTTAATCAGCACCAGAGTTCTATATTTCTATCATTGTTTTGTCTCTTCTGGTATTCATTCATGATGTGTTGAATATTAACCAACACAAGAACAGAACTCAGTCACTGTGTGAGCGTTGACCTGTACTTTAAATGAACCTGAAACCTGTTCATGCTTCATGTCCGCCATCTTTCTCAGGAGTTATGAAGTCCTTATTCATGATCTACATTGAGAGTTTCTTTCACGAGCTACAGATGTGATTCACGGGTCGATGGTCAGTGTCTCCTGTCGGCTGTGAATCAGTCTTTGTGAGTGACGTCCCACTCAGAAAGAAAGGACATCCTCCTGTATAGATGAGTCTACGGGGCATGCCTCGTATGATGCCGGCTTTTATTACACGCCGACTTGATTTGTCTTTGATGGATACTTCCTGTTTTCCTTTTTATGACTTCCTGCCATTTTTAAAGCCTGAAGCCGATCTGAGTTTGGTGATAATAACTCAGCAGCTCGATGTCTTTGATCCGAGGCAGCGATACACCGGCCCGAGGGAGCGGAAGACATGAGAGAAACTCGGCTCTTTATGCGAGAGCTCGACTCACCGCAGGCATTCAGGCTTATTCGTCCATCAGTCAGTGTGTGTGTGTGTGTGTGTGTGTGTGTGTGTGTGTGTGTGTGTGTGTGTGTGTGTGTGTGGGGGGGGGGGGGGGGGAGTGACCAATAAAGGGCGTTACGATAAGACCGGGGACGCTCCCTCATCAAAACTCAATCAGTCTTATCAGCAGAGGCTGAATCAACAATCAATCAAGTGTTATCTGAAGCGGTCAGCTGAGCAGCACATCACTCACCTCACTGAGTAATGTCTGTCCTTGTGATGAGGACGGAACAGCCCGGGGGACTCGACTCGTTCGTCACGTAGCTCAGAGATTATAGACCCGCTGTGAGTCTCACATGGAGCTGGTAGGTGGACACGCTGCTATAGATAGACCGCCGTAGGTACAGAAGGAATCTGGAGCTCGGCTGTCGGAGTAGAAGGTGTGTGTGTGTGTTGTAGTGAAGTGCAGCATGCAGCAGAGTTCATGGTGGTGATCAGAGGCTTATAATGGAAATATTCAATCAGTAGGTTCAGGCCATGTGGGGAAATCAAGAGCAGCATCAACGTTGTGGTTTTAACAAAATAAGGGCCCCATAACGGATCCTTATGGGGCCCTTTGGACTCCATAAACTCAAGAACCTGGACTCCTTCAGTGAGTGTGTGAAGGTTCATCTTGTTGTGTGTTTGTGTCCTTTAGCAGAGTTACATCAGGGGTCAGAAGTGCATCTTACAGCAGAATAAATGGTGCAAATCCTGCTGGTTCAAGTATCAACCTCCCTCAGGAGGGGGAGGGGGGGAAGAGAGGAGTGGACAAGGAAGGAAGGAGGGAAGGGAGATTAAGAGTTCAAACCATATCTTCCATTTTAGTTTATTTTGCCACCTGAGGTTAAATCGGGGCACAAAATGGCCGCCGAGTGTCTCATGAAAGAAAAGGTTCGATAACAACAATAATTGTCTTCTCTTGAAAAGGTCAAGAGACGTTGGACGTCACAAAGAATAAGGAAGCACATTCCTGCGTGCTGGTGTTTCTTTTCTGTCTTTTCATTCGTTGAACCTCCTCCACGCCGCCGTGTGAATGGACCAGATGCCTGTGTGTGCGTGTGTGTGTGTGTGTGTGTGTGTGTGTGTGTGTGTGTGTGGGGGGGGGTCCTGCAATGAAGGGAGGCTGCTGGAGGCTTATCCGCGGTTACCTTGGTCATTGATACGCTCTCGAGGAGTCCGCCGCCATTGTTCCGTATCAATGGAAGGCACGGACCCAGAAGGCCGGGTGTGCTGACAGACGGCCTTCTTTAGTGAATGTGGACGATCTGGAAACCTGTAAAGTTTAAGACCTCCGAGCTGAGAGGACGGATAGACGAGGACGAGACTGAGGAGTGAAGTGTGCAGCAAGATGGGAAACCAGGCTTTTTATTCTAAGTGTAGTCTGAACAAAGAGTCGACAAATTACAACTTCTATCAACTGAAATAAACTCACATTTGTGATACTTCTGTGTATGGATCAGTGTATTGCATGTGAACGTGTGTTTCTACACACTGCCGTGCTGTTCTACAGGAAGATAAATAGATCATCGTTAGCTGCAGCTCTAGTTATGAACGTCATCTTTTGTTTGAAGGGAAATGGAAAATGCTTTGCGGTCAGAAATGTCTCGGGGCAAACATTCATATTTTGCATATTGATTTCCATATTAAATATCATCCGTTGGTCACAGTAGAGCATATTTACAGAAGTAAAGGTGCTTCTGTTAAACTGTTAGTTTGGTCCGATGTGGAGCTCACGTGAGCTCTGTAGTGAAGGTTTCATTCAACAAGAGAAGCTGTGTTTCACGAGTTCATCTGAACTCATGTTGACTCCTCAAAGTCTCTACGACGCCACCAATCTCATAAGATGAAGTCAATAAAAGCTGATGTTTTCCTGCAGAGCGGTGAGCTCCGTTGTCGCTGCATGTTTGTGGTAGAAGACTCATTAAAGGCTCAACGTGGAGCTCGTCACAAACGCATCCGTTCTCTCCATTGAACCCGTTCGCTTCGGCTGCTCTGCTCATCAGCTGCTGCTCATCAGGCAGAATACTGAGTCACCGCTGATCTGAGGCCGTTCAGACCCCGATGGACGTACTTTAGCTTTCTGCTCACAGCAACGGCTCGACGGTAATGACTCCACATTCCTGGAAGTCTTTAGTTAAAAGCATCGACATCATCCGGATGTGTTGTGCGTGTACAGTACATGATGGGTGCGTGTACAGTACATGATGGGTGCGTGTACAGTACATGAAGTATGTTGTTCAGGGATAGTGAAAGTGTTTGGTTACACATCCAATGAATACTATGTGGTAGCGTTGAAGGATCCTCACTGACATTTATGTTGATGAACAGCTCGTTTTTCTTTTCCTGGACTAGAAAACGGATTTAATACACTTTTATGACATGTATAACATGCAGCAGCCACGACTGAATGTGTTTAACGAATCGGAAGAGTCTCTGGCCACCACGTTGGAGCTGATTTCCATGCTGACGTGGTCTCGTGTCCTTCCTCTCCTCCTCAGTCAGCTGCTTTAGATGCTCATTGGTGTAACAGGCACACTGAAGTTTGTACGTCAGGGTTTTAAATCCGTCTCCTGGCTCACTGAGACTTCCTATTTCCTCCTCTGCTGGCTGTGCTCCTGAATACCTTCTTGGGTTTTAGGAACATTGAGCTTGTTTTTGTTCATGCAGACGAGAACTTGGCCTGAATCCCAGCCTGGCTTTGCTTTCCTGGGAGAATATAGTGGGAGAATATAGTGAAGATGGAATGTCCCCCGACACACACACACGTACACACACACGTACACACACACACACACGTACGTGATGGTGATTCAGTGTCTGCCTTCATGTCCTGATCCTCTCCTTCCTGCTGTCTTACTGAGGACACCAGGCCTGTTGGGACAGGTCCTGTTAGACAGTCTGCTGGTTGTTTTGTAGAGCAACACAAAGGAGACGAATGGAGTTTGTGTTTTAGTGCTTCTTCTCTCCGGGACACGAATGCATGTCCATGTTTAACGGTCGGGGGGAACCAGGAGGATATGGACCCTTCAGGACCCTCACTTCTCTTTGTTTCTCTGATCAGGGAAACTCTTGAAAGAAAAATCACAAATGGTACTTTTTTATCCAACAAGGCAACAAGTGAAAGGCACTTAAAGATGTCTGGTGATTTAAAATCTTTAACTAATTAACTTGGATGTAAAGTTCCTTCAAAGAAATCCTAAGTTCTGTTAGAGGTTCCATTGTTTCATCCAAGAACATTGGTTGTGTAACTCAAGCTCAGCTCATCTGCTTCATCAGGACGGTGAGCTTTGATTGTATGTGAAGTTTTTTTTTTTTAAACAAAGTAGTACTCTGAGTACAACGTGCCTCAGGGGAGGAAGTCACAAACTATCGTCTGAACGAGTGACTCACGCCGACGTACACGGTTTAATAAACTGACTCTGATGGATCCACATCATCATCTGAACGACTGAGTCATATGAATGTGACTCAGCCCACTCGTTCCAGAGGAAGGAAATGAAGAGCCTGTAGGCTCCATGTTCAGGCTCGGGATTAGGCACACACACACACACACACACACACACACACACACCGGGGATACGTTGAAAGATTGTGCCGGAGCTCAACTCATTTGAAAATGTTGAATTATTATTTGTTGAATATCATTAAAGATTGATGTGTTGATCTTTAATGAGCTTCAGCTGTGATGACTGTTGGTGAACACAGTGAAGAGTTAGAAGTACATGAAACGGTTTGACTGAGATTAAACAATAGAAACGGTTTGACTGAGATTAAACAATAGAAACGGTTTGACTGAGATTAAACAATAGAAACGGTTTGACTGAGATTAAACAATAGAAACTGTTAGTTAAAAGTAGCCTAATGGTTAAACAGTCGTGTACTACTTCAAGTGGTAATTGCACAAGCTTCACCAAACTGACCTCAACATGTAATTGTGTGAACAAAGTTTCTTTAGAAAGAAGAGATTAAAGAGAGAATGTAAAACAAAGAAACCAAACAGAGGATTCTCAGTAAAATGGCCGCCGCTCTTTGAAGCCGCTGTTTGGTCACAATGGGACCCCC
>NW_022280230.1:60957-64091 GCF_004355925.1 Anarrhichthys ocellatus | reverse complement strand
CCCCCCCCCCCCCCCCCCCCTCATATGGAGTACTTTTAAAGGCAGAGGGGATTACCTTCATAGCTTAATTATTTCAATTAATAGATCAATGGTTTAGTCTGATGCAAACCCCGACTTTAATTCAAGATTTAAAAATATTAAATATTCCCATCGAAGGAGCAGAACCAGAGAACATGTTTCACTCGTTTTTAAATGTTATAATAAATTGATGTAGAAACAGTGAATCTTCACATCTTCTTTTTCTGCCTTTTTTAAACGACTGAAACGTTGATGTGATAAAATGAATCTACGACTTCTTTCATCTTTATATTGATTCAGTTATTAAAATGTTTCCAACGAGACGTCGAAGTCTTTGACACATTAAATCATTAAAGATTTATATTTATAATGAATGAAGCTCCTCCTTTCTCACTTTTACCATTTAATCTGAGCCGTCTGATTGGTCCTCTTCACTTTGTAGAAAATGTGAAGTAAAACTTAAACAAATGTGTGTTTGAAGCCAGAAAAACTTTAAAACATGCAACTCTTTAGAATGAGCCGCTCTGCAGGTTTAGGAGCTGCTGTATAGTGTCTTCTCACCTCCGGCTGTGTGTGTGTGTGTGTGTGTGTGTGTGTGTGTGTGTGTGTGTGTGTGTGTGTGTGTGTGTGTGTGTGTGTGTGTGTGTGTGAGAGAATCTGCTCACTCAGCACATGGTCCTCTAAATCAGGTGTGCTAATGTGATTAGAGGAGGTTGATGAGTCTTCATTATGTTAATCTTCAGAGTGATTTAGAGGCTTTACAGGCTGCTGAGGGAAGTCTCCTTATCTCCTTATCGGGGCGGCAACTAACTCATTATTTTACATTATTGTATCCGACAACTATTTTACTAATCGTTTGGTCAAAAGATGTCGAGGTAGAGAAATATTTATTTTTATTTAAGGCTGCAGCTAAATTATTTAAATGTTTAATGTGATTTTTTTGCTCCTCAGTTTCCCACATCCTGAGCTAACGCCATTAAATGTCTTTTGTCTGAACAACAATTAGAGAAACTCCAAAAAGAATCAGTTTATTATGATGATGCAACAAATCTTCCCTCGTGTTTCAGACTGAATGAGTTCATATTCATCTTAGTGTCTCGGTAGAAATATGAAATCAGGATGTTGTCTTTATGAATAGTCTTATTCTGAAATGACCAGACGTTAAAGTTCGTTTATGTCGATGAGTCTAAACTTTAATGTCACTCAGAGGATGAAGTTCGTCTTGTAATACGCAGCTTTAGTTACATTGTGACGACTGTTTCTCTTGGTTCTTTGTTCTTCATTGTTTCCTCATCCTTTGTTCTGGTTCAGAGTCGATCACGATCACTTACTGAAATCATAGTTTCTCAAATTGATGATTTTAAAATAACTTCTTTTGTTTGAGCCAACGGCTCTGTGGATAGGAAGTTCTTCTTCTTCTTGGCATCCATACCTGTTGTAATATCACCATTTACTGGATTGTCCCTTGATATTATATTTTCTGGGCTTGTGAAAAGTTTATCCCAGTTATTAATGAGTGAAGAGTGTCTTCGTGTTAAACCAGGGCCCCGTTCCTCGTACGTGGCTAACTGAGTTAGCCGGATACTTGTCAGGATAAGATGACGTAGATCAGGCTTTTCGGTTCCACGAAGCAAGTTTGGCAAAATCACCATGGCAACACATCCATAAGCTTGAAGCTGCTCCAGCGCAGGCTAACTGAAGGTAGCTGGATAAGCTGCCACTCCCCCGGAAAACATGGCAGCTCCTGTCATATACGGTAGTCTAATGCGCTTGCGCATATACCGGGGGTTATACGGGAGTTCCGGAAATGCATGTAAAGTGAGACACACGGTGATCCATTAAAGCAGCTGAGCAAACTAAGAAGCCTCTATTGCATTAATGTACAGCTCCCTTCCTCAGAGATCCACTGATGGAGGAGGATATTAGTTAGATTAGCGTTTTATAGGGAGAGAGTTCTTCCACATCGCCAAGATCCGTTATCACATCATGAAGACTTATTAGGTGCTTAATAAACTTATGGATGTGTTCATTACATCACCATGGCACATATTGTACTGACTCAGCATTCTGAGTAATGTGTGTGTGTTAGTGTTTACTTGCTCCCATGTCCTCTTGATGGCTGCGTTGCATACATGAGGGTTAAAGCACTCATAATGATATGACAGTGTTATTAGTACACCAGCATATCATTACTGTAGAACATGATGAAGGTGGACTCATGATAAGAACAGAGAGAATCACACACTATTGATCTTCACTGCTTCAGTTGATTGAATGTGTGATGATGAATAATACACACACACACTGATCCGCCCACACACAGATTCACACACACAGATTCAAACTAGTTCTATATGGTAATCTACACATACATGTATATACACATATATAGTACATGATACATGAGGGCATACAGTACATATATCCTCATATTAATGAGGATCAGTAGATGCTCTTTGGGCTTGTTTTTATCTTATTATGAAAGAGTTGAGGTCATTATTGTCGCTATAGATCTCATTGGATGATGCATTCATTAAGCCTACTGCCAGCAGCTCATTTAAAGACATATCATCTGATTGATTGGGGTGATGAGGCATTAAAATGAGCCGATACATTTACAACACTTACGCATTTAACGTGTCTGTGATATTTTGCGTGCTTCTTGTCTAGCCCTCGCAGCGGTGGAGGTGTTATATTTAGCCGTGATTATGGTCTTGAATTCCTCATATGCGTTCATGATCATCTCCTGCTCGTCAGCGGAGTAAAAAGAGGCTCTTTCTTTGACTTTATTTAACATTGTGCTGTTAGAAAATCATGGTTTCGGTGATCGACGCTTCCCCCTTTTGAAGCAGGACGGGCACGCGCAATTATCCTGATCCTGATCATCTGGTTCTAATTAACGAGACTGTTTGAGAGGATCAGCCTTGGAGAAACCCAGATAGCCTGATGTCAATCATCATGTTAATTTAGGCTGCTAATAGGACATTTGATCGACTTAGTTGAACCACGTACGAGGAACGGGGCCCTGTTGATGTCCTCCATGTTGTAAACCTCTCTGACTCCTCCTCCGACATCGTGTTGTAAACCTCTCTGACTCTTCCTCTGACATCGTGTTG
>NW_022280230.1:47579-55957 GCF_004355925.1 Anarrhichthys ocellatus | reverse complement strand
CCTCCTCTGACATCGTGTTGTAAACCTCTCTGACTCCTCCTCCTCTGTCTCTGGTGTCCCAGCAGGTGAGGGAGACGGAGACGTGGATGCCCATGAAGACCACGCAGACGGTCGACATGACGACGCGCCATGAACACCTGGAGTCATCGGGAGACTCAGTCAACGGGTCCGACTTTGGCTTCACGGACGACGAAGACGATGACGATGAAGACTACTACTCCGACCCGATGTACGACGACGAGGACAAAGACGAGGACTACGAGTTATCCGGATCCGGTGATGGAGGTTTGTTTACAAACACATTTTAAAAGCATGTCTTGTAATTCTGGAGCTAATTCTGATATAAATGATATAAACGATGAAGACTAAATGAAGAATCTGCCTCTTTCCACAGAAACAACCGTGTCGCCTGTTAGAGACTCAAAGCCGTCAGTTAAGGTGAGAAACTTCTAAAAAATATGTATTTATAGTCGTTTATGCTGCTTTTTTTTTTAAACAATATTATAGTCTTTTACATTTAAATTGGGTGTGATGTTGCTGAAGCTTCAGACTTTGGTTTTTAAATCCGTGTCTTCGTCCTTCAGCCTGAAGTCAACGACAACAAGATCCCAGAGGTGGAGCGCCCGGTGTGGCCGACCGTGGACCTGGTGGACCTGGTCCAGAACCGCAACGAAATCCAAGTGACCAAGGAGGAGGAGGAGGAGGAGGCGAAGCCGTCCAACGTCCTCATGTCCCACGCCAGTGAAGACAGCATCTTTAACAAGACGGAGGTCCTCGCAGGTCAGAACTCACCGTGAATAAAATCCCGTCTCTCTCTCATTGGTCTTCCTCCTCCTCTTAATATATATATATATATATATATATATAAATAAAAAAAATAAAAAAAAACCCGTCTCCTCCTCTTAATATAAAATCCGTCTCTCTCTCTCTCTTCCTCGTCTCCTCCAGCTCTGATTGCGGGCGGTGCCGTCGGCCTGATGTTCGCTGTGCTCCTCATCCTCCTCCTGATCTACCGCATGAAGAAGAAGGACGAGGGCAGCTACGAGCTGGGGAAGAAACCCATCTACAAGAAAGCTCCCACCACGGAGATCTACGCATAGACACACACACACACACACACACACATATACCAATCAGCCTCACAGTGCCTCATCTTCTTCATCATCATCATCGTCGTTCATCCTCACTTTTCGATACCTCATAAGGAGAGAAGCCCCGACTACACGATCGATTGACTGACTCCTCCCACCTGGATGTGTGCTAATTGTTATCGGTGCCCTCTCGACCAATCGGAGGCTCTGTTGGTCCTCTCGTCTGTCTCTCAGCAGTGTGAGTGGACGGTTTCAGCTGCGGTACGCCGTCTCGTTTTGTGTTTTTTACATTTTTTTATTATATTGTCCCCATGTGTCAAGAGAAGACGAAACAGAACTTTGAGGACTTTAAGCTCCCCCCCCCGTTAGAAACACTAAACACTGTGCAATGATTCTGTCTCGGTACGGTAAAGTCACGTTATTTATTTCCTCCTGCAGCTTCTCGCACCGCTGTAGAAGAATGACTTTTATGTTTTTATGTGAACACTTTTATTAGTTTTATAAGAACTCCTTGTAACGCAGAGAGATTTCATTTTTTATTTTCTATTAAAGATCTCCTCACGACGGGAAAGAACGGAGCTCAACGTTGTTCAAAGTCATTTTGATTTGAGTAAATCTGCCTGAACGCTGTAGATTTCTACGTCATCCGTTGGAACCGATAAGTAAAGATTATCTGAGTTGTTTTATCCTCGTAGTGCTCCGACGGTTACAGGTCAGGAGAGTATCTGCAAATCATTGTTTCAGATTAAAACATTAGTCTTTAAAACCTTCTGGCATGTTTTGTATCTCCTCATGTGGGGAAAGTCCCGTCAGACTGACACCAAGCGCCTGATCAGTAAGCTAAACTAACCAGGGAGGAGAATATGCAAATACTGTATGACCCAGGTCTCTCTCTCTCGCTCTCTCTTGCTCGCTCTCGCTCTCTCTCTCTCTCTCTCTCTCGCACACGGTTGCGTTGCAGCGTGTTTTCCTTTTTAAAGCCTGGAGGATGTTTCACCACTATGATAATTACCGCTGTGCCTCCAGGGTTTGTTTTCTGTTATTGTGGTGAACTCGAACCAACATGCTCCTACAGGGTGACACACCTACATTCCTCACACACACACACACACACACCCCACTACGACTGAAGCTGCTGACCCTCTTTAGACTAAAGGAATAGTTTTGGCCGTTTGGCCGATCGGTACCTCTTTATTATCTGTGATAAATGTGACGCAACAGCCGACAGTTGGTTAGCTTAGCATAAAGACTGGAAACGAATGGAAATGATTAGCTTGGCTTTGTCCACAGTTGTGATCACAGAGTTGCAACGTGTGAGAGTTAAAGACGCCGTACATTGACGATGTCACGCTTTATCCAACTCATTTAGCTTTACTTGCATTACATTGTTACATTGTTACTTCTGTTTATATATTGTAACTTTAGTTTCGTGGTACTAAATTTACACAGTTTGCAAGTCGTAAACTTAACGTTACCATGACACCGATATGTTAATGAGCGTTAATGTTAGAACTATTTCAGGAGGCTTCCAGCAAAGAAAGATCCGGCACATCTTCTCCTTTTTTATTTTTTAAATGAAGAATTGTCGTTTTTACACTTTTTACACAACTGAGATGGAAGGTGTTAATCGGTGAGCTCCTAGCTGACGGACGGAGCCAGGCTAGCTGTTTCCCTCAGTTTCCAGTCTTTATGCTAAGCTAAGCTAAGCTAACGCGAGAGTGGCATTCGGTCCTCTGTGATAAAATAAGTGTCACTTCTTTCTCCTATCTGTGAAGCTCATCGTTAGCTCGCTACAACATTTATACTCAATCAGTGAAATGAGAAGACGATTGTTCAGCTCTGCGATCGGGGAAACTGGTAGTTCTGGTACTTTGTGTTCTTTAGTTTTGGGTTTTGATGCTTTCTCAATAAGCTACACCGACGCTTTTATTATGTTCGTCACTAAAGCCGTGACGAACACGTTCGATGCTCACATTTCACATTTCTGATCTTCCAAGGAGTTATGTACATAGTCAGATAAAAAGAATATTAACTTGGTACTCAACAAATACCTTCCAAATACTTAAATGCCAAATTATTCTAGTTGTATTTTCTCTGCGGCAGTAACGTTCGTGTGATTTCCTGTAACTGTTTTGATACTAACTCTCCTCTCGTTCATCTCCAGTGTTTTTATTTCATTTGTTTCCTGCAGTAGATCAACATGTTCCTGTTTTATTAATTTAACTGTCAAATTATTTTGTTGCCTTCTTTCAGGTTTGGGGGTTTTCCCCCTTTTTAAGCTGTTGTATATGTGATTTAATAAAGTTTTATATACACTAGTGTGAGATGTTTCAGAGGCAAAATAGTTTTGAAGCTTTTTATTTTGTAAGAGTTTCTATTATCTTTTTAGACCGTTTTTATTTTTTGCTTTTGTATTTATGTTTGTTTCGTAGAAGGATTGCTTGTGTGGCCGGAGTTCATCCGGTTGTTCAGAGGATGTGATGGTCCATGTTGTCAGAAGTAGACCCGGGTTCCTTACTAAGCTGGAACACTTTCAGCTGTTTCTGGGGACGTCCATCTTTGTAGCCCAAATGGAGCTTTGGTCAACTTTTATTTTGAAATTCAAGGTCTCCACACAAACCTCCTGACAAACAAACCAAACATTCTGTCAGCGAGTCTCGGACACGGAGGATCACATCTCTGATTACATTCGGACAAATGAGTCGACTTCACCGACTCTCTCTCTCTCTCTCTCTCTCTCTCTGAGGGAGAGAGCTTTCTCCGGCTCGGACAGGAAACAGTTAAAAGTCTCGGCTGGTAATCGTCTCCCGGTCTGTTCAGCTAGAAGAGAAACGATTGTTCTGCTGCTTAATGTCACAAACACCACATGTGAATCACCGACGAGTGGAGAGGTCAATGAATCATTGGTTTCTGCATGCAGGTTCTGATTTATTATTGGAAATAAAGCTATTTTTATGCACATTAACATTTGAAAACGCTTTTGTCTTTTGTTGTCATGTTCTGTTTGATTTATAGATTTGTGATTATACACTTAATGGCTGAGGTTTGATTTCATGAGAAAAAATCTCTACGGATTAAAACTTTAATGTAAACAGAAGTATTCGAAGTTCACAGTAAGTAAAAGAAGAAATACTACGGTGTAGTAAAAGTCAAGCGTTCAAAGTTTTACTTAAAGTACTCATGCAGAGTGGCTTATTTTAACTAATATATATATATATTTTTTTAAATGATTGGATTGTTATTATTAAAGCATTAATGTTTAACACTTTAAAGCTTGAGCTGGTAAAAGTGCAGCTCAGATCCATCTGACAAGCTGCAGCCTGTCGAATGGATCTGAGCTGCAGGAAAAACACTCACGGTGACGGCACACAGTCATGCTCTCTTTCATGTTCATACACACACACAGGTTGAATCACACCAGGCGGGGAAAACTTTGCAGTGGACTTTGTTTGTTCTCGTCTCTTCGAAGCCAAAAAAAACAAACGGACGAAGGTTAAAGTGCAATTTAGACATTTAAATGAAAGTGACGCTCTGCTGCTGTTGGATGCTAAACATGTAGCTGCTCATCAACACTCAACATAACGTCATCGAGGCGTTTGGTGTGATCGCACTATAAGAGTCTGGTCATGTCAGCAGCTCTGTGAGGCTGCAGTTAGACCAGGCGGCAACCGCCGGTTCTGAAAAGAGAAGTCAAAGCTTCATGTGTTAAAGCTGCATTCTCCCTAGTCTCCACCAGGGGGCGACTCCTCTGGTTGTATAGAAGTCTATGAGAAAATGACTCTACTTCTCTCTTGATTTATTACCTCAGTAAACATTGTAAACATGAGTTTATGGTCTCAATCTCTAGTTTCAAGTCTTCTTCAATACAGCATGATGTTCATTTAGTACATTATGGTCCATTTAGAGTCAACAGACCATAAAGCAGGGGATGCTTTAGGGCGGGGCTACACGGTGATTGATAGGTCTCTACCAGAGACGTATATGGCGTCTCTACGTCACTCCTCAGTCCAGATATGCTCACTTCCTGTTCACTGATTGCAAAAAGTCAAGATGGCGATGGACAAATCATCAAACTCGAGGCTTCAAAACATCAAACCAACCAATGAGAGACGTCTCGATGACTACGTCCACTTCTTATAGACAGTCTACGACTTAAACACAGTGTTGCTTTGAGCTGACTGCCAATGTTTAGCACGGTCATCATTTTAGTTTAGCGTGTTAGCATGCTAACGTATGCTACGTGTCTGGAAAGCAAAATGCAGCAGATCACCAAAGTCGTTACGATACATCTTCTGTGCAGAATGTTTTGTTCCAATCCACATCGAGCTGTTCTAGATATTAAGACCTCACCGATGGTGGGATCTTTAGGTCAGCAGGGTTCATCCTCTGGAGACCACAGACGACCACAGTTCATCTACTGGTTGTTGAGATGTTTCAGTTAGCGGTGGACGGACCAACATTGCAGCATAAGCATGAAAACAAGAGTCCTGTGTGTATTTGGTACGGTGGACAACACACATTCTTCTCTTATCGCCTGTTTTGACAATCTGTCAGTACACACACACACACACACACACACCTTCATACACACTATCCCGTGTGTGAGAGTATTTATGGGAATTTCCAAAACGTGTTGCACCAGGCAGACGATGTTTTTGTTTCACACTTCTCTCTGATTACGTATTGATTCCTGAGCCTGAGGCAAAGCAAAATGATATGAATTATTGTGCAATGTCAGCACATTATCTCCAATGTACTTTGGTTTGGGAGTTGTTTTGAGCACTTTCTTTTACTTCTTCTCTTTTCAGCAGTTAGTTAGAGTGAGGTCATAGACTGTGTATAGGAAGTGGACGTAGTCGTGGTAACGTCCCCCATTGGTTTGTGGACTGATGTTTTAAAGCCTCGAGTTCACTGTCACTGTCTTGGATTAAGGCGTCGCCACGTTGTTTTCACAACCAATGAACAGAAGTTAACATATAAAGACGTAGGAGGAGTGACGTCACTCCTCCTACGTCATGTTCGTCTTTCTTCGTCTCTTGTCTCTTGCTTGATCTCTTTCTCATGATTCTTAACTCTCGTTACTTGGACACATCGACATGTGACTAGCGGAGCCGGGGTCGAACCACCGACCCTCTGATTGAAAGACGGCCCTGCTATCCACTTAGCCACAATCGCCACACAAGGCACAATCTTGTCCCTTGTCTCTTGTGTTTCTGTCTCTTGTGTCTTGTCTTGATCTCTTTTTCATGATTCTTAACTTTTGTCTCTGTCTCGTCTTTTTTTCTCTTTGTCTTTCTTCATCTCTTGTCTCTTGTTTCTTGTCTCTGTATCTTGTCTCTTGTCTCTTGTTTCTTGTCTCTGTATCTTGTCTCTTGTATCTTGTCTCTTGTCTCTTGTTTCTTGTCTCTGTATCTTGTTTCTTGTCTCTGTATCTTTCTCTGTCTCTTGTCTCTCTTGTCTCTTTTGTTTCTGTCTCTGTCTCGGTCGTCTTCAGCGTGACTGGAGGACTGTGATGAGACAGGTTCGGTCATGTTGGATGTTCTGCCGGCTGTTCAAAGTGAAAAACATTTCTGACCTCTGTGACATCGAAGTTATCTGAAACAATTACCCAGCATGCATCAATTTGACTGTTTCCTTCTTAATATTTGCATCTGGACGAATGTCGTCCTTCCTGCTGCTCTGATTTGAATGTGAGGAGGAAGTAGAAGTACACGTAGATGTACTTTACTGTTGACTTCATCACACTGTTGTTACCTCACATCGTGTGTTTGATAACCGATGATGTCATTGGCATTAAAGTTCCACGCTTGGTGTTTCTATTATTAACTTCTCCTCCTCGTGGAGGTGAAGCAGCCTTTGTGAGTTAAATCATGTTTATACATCTGTTGCATTAGTTTCCTGCCGACCAGAAGACGTCCAGGCTGAAGTTCATGAATCAATCAAGTTACCAGAAAGATAAGAACTGATGCGAATTGTTTTGTATTTTTTTGTGAAATTACAAGAACATTTTGCATCGAAAATCTGCCGATGCAAGTTTACTCAGCTTTCAATTCAGGTGTGATAAGATGTTCCATATCCACACATGCAAATCACGAACAATCTACAACCTGTATAACTGCATCCATGAGACGTTTGATAAAGCTGCATTCATTTCATACAAATAATCATTTTGAATTTATATAAGAGTCACAAAGACGGTCACTAAAAAGTTCAATCGATGGACAACAATGTTGAGACCATTAGTTGAAACGTGACACTTGTTTTGTACATTAATGCAGCGTTATGTTCTTATTCTTCATGCGTTCTGCAGCAGCAACGTTTTGTTGAGGAAACAAAACGACGCGTTTAGTTTTAGTACAGAGTATGAGAAAAGCCAGAAGAAGAGTTTGAGTCAATTTATTCACTAAGTCTGTTTCTGTTTCACTTTGTCTCGTTTTCATCGTTACACAAACTCGCTTTGTTTTAAAATGTTTTTTATATTTTGAGTTTTTTTAATTTATTTCTGTTTCTTTTATCAGCAAAATGAAACTTTGTACCGAAGCAGGTGGATGGACGGCTTTGTGTTTGGTGCTAATTAGCCGAATGTTTGTTAAACAAAGATGTTGAGCAGGCAGTCGGTCACGTGACTCATTGATGTAAAACATATTAATAAGTGGAGTTTTCAAAGTGTTAGAGTGGGACAACGTGAAAGGAAGCAGCGACCGTCTGTCTTTCTGTTTCCCTCTCTGAGCCTCATCCTCGCTGCCTCATAGGCTGCCTTTTGTCTCCATGCAAAAACTCAAATTCCTCCCGACCTCTGCCCACATCGACACACACACACACACACACACACACACACACACACACACACACACAATACACAGGCATTCCTTTGCCCGGCAACAATGAGGTCTTTGTGTTGCACACCGCCCATGTTTTCATTTCATTTTTTATTGCTTTTGAACTCCTCGCATGGAGAATTTAATCATCTCTCCGCTGGTTCCTGAGGTTGGTTTTGAAAAGATTTTCTTTTTTTTGTCGGACGGCTGGTAGTCGGGGAGGCCGGCAGCTGCGGTGTGTGTGTGTGTGTGTGTGTGTGTGTGTGTGTGTGTGCATTGTGGGAACCGATCCCCCCCCACATGGTCCAAGGACAAAAAAGGAACTATGTGTTTTCAAAGACACCTCACTTCACTTCTGTTTTTTGTTGTAGTTGTAAAAGAAACTTGAGGAGGAAACGGATAAATAAAAATAACTGTTTTGATGCAGATGAATCTGAGTGAATCTTGTTTTGATGCAGATGAATCTGAG
>NW_022280230.1:46776-47569 GCF_004355925.1 Anarrhichthys ocellatus | reverse complement strand
AGTGAATCTTGTTTTGATGCAGATGAATCTGAGTGAATCTTGTTTTGATGCAGATGAGCAGAACTTGTTCATGTATCACAGAACAAAGAGGTCGTGACGTCTTTGGGAACAATCAGCGCTTCACGTGTCACATTTGTAACAAGAACACTCAGCTTGAGTCACGACAACACATTTCTGTCTGGAAGTAACAGTCAGATGTTAAGAGTCCAAGTTTTTAATTCAGAAACTAATGATTCTGAAGGTACTTTCTGCAGTATTTAAATCCCTCCGACTGCAGTAAAGGGATCAAACTATGAGATGCTGTGACGTCTGAGGACGAACACTTCTTATTGAAAGCTTCATGCTTTTTATATTTGAATGTTTTACACGTTTTATACTGAAGTTTACATGTTTTATATAATAATCAGTATTATATTATAGAAGTTATCAACTCATCAGTTTGATTGAGACTCATTAGAAACACAACGATGAGACTCCAAACAGGCGACCAGAGAGACACCTTGACCCTGAACAGCTTCCCTGAGTGTTTAAAGCTGCTTATCAGGATTAAAGGGACACGGTTGACGAGCTGGACGCCTCTCTGAGCGGCGTCAGACGGTGAAAGTGTCCATATAAGTTCTGTATGAGTGTGTGAGAGTGTGAGTGTGTCTGTGTGTGTGAGTGTGAGTGTGTGAGAGTGTGAGAGTGTGTGTGAGAGTGTGAGTGTGTGAGGGTGTGAGTGTGTGTGAGAGTATGAGAGTGTGTGTGAGGGTGAGAGTGTGTGTGAGGGTGTGAGTGTGAGGGTGTGAGAGTG
>NW_022280230.1:41639-46676 GCF_004355925.1 Anarrhichthys ocellatus | reverse complement strand
GTGTGACGGTGTGAGTGTGTGAGTGTGTGTGAGAGTGAGTGTGTGAGTGTGAGAGTGTGTGTGAGGGTGTGAGTGTGTGAGAGTGTGTGTGAGAGTGAGTGTGTGAGTGTGAGAGTGTGAGAGTGTGTGTGAGTGTGTGAGAGTGTGAGAGTGTGTGTGAGGGTGTGAGAGTGTGAGAGTGTGTGTGACGGTGTGAGTGTGTGAGTGTGTGAGTGTGTGTGAGTGTGTGTGTGTCAATCTGTGTGAGAGAGAACGTCACAGCGGGACAGTTTGACTTCATATAGTTTAAAGAGTGACGAGGTGTTATTACACCCATTATAGAGTAATAACACTATGAGCCTTCTGTTACACCTGACTCACCTGCTCCTCTCCTCCAATGGAAAGTCTTCGTCCCGCCCTGTTTTGCACGTGGTTGTAAAAGCATCTTGATTCGTGCCGTTCTTTAATAGTCGAGCATCACATGTTAACCAGTAACGAGCATATTTCTGGATAATCCTCCGCTCCATAAAGACTTCTAATAAACTCTCACTCAGTCGGCCATGTTGGAATGATTCTTCCTCCTCCTCCTCCTCCTCCTCTCTCTCCTCCTATTTTTATTGATTTTCTTGTTTTCATAAAACATTAATTGATCAGCTGTCTGTACCTTTATAATAATCAGACAGAAGATAATTAGTTAATTGGAAAGTTTGTTTTTAAACACTGGATTAATTGTTGTTTTTCAGATAAACTATATTTATTTTAAATAAATGCACAAACGAACATGAATGTGTTGTAATAACTGGACCATGATGGCACAATATCAGCTCGTTCATTTACCTGCATGCTGACTCTCCAGACCGGCAGTGACCTCTGATGGCTCCGCCCACCTGCTCACCTGCTCCCACTTCCCTCATTAAATCCCTGCAGTACATATACCGGCCTATTTACAGCTGCTCACGTGTTGTGCTCAAAAACTTTGCGCTGGTCAAAATATGCTTCTAGCTTCTGATCCATTAAGCAGAACAGAAACATTCGATGACTTTTAGCCGTTGAAATGCTCCAAACCGTTAGAACAGAAGGTCTGAGAGGAGATGAACATATTACTATTTCTAAACAGAAACTAACAAACATCTACTAAGTCTTTGCCCTCATGTAGTGATTTATGATTTCATGTTTTTGGTTTTGTTATTGCGTCTGACTTTATACCGCATCGTATCTGTTTTCATGCTGTGGTTTTATGTATTTATACATATTTTATTTCTTATCTTATTTTGCTCTAATTTTACTTTATTTTTTACTTTTTTACCACGATCAATTTATTCAGTGTTTCATTTATTTATTTATTCTTAATTTGGTGAGCATTAGTCATTCAACTTGATTGATTGAAAACATTTCTAGCTTTTAGAGTTTGCGTCAGCGTTTCTCCTCAGGTCCAAATTATTTGTTGATATAAAATCATGCTTTAAAAAATCAAAAACACAAATGAGAAATCATTGATCTTGTCTGCACTACAAGGTGTCTATTTTAATAGGCGTCTATGGGGGGAAATGTTTTCTTAAGGCCACGCCGTGTCCAATTTTCTTCATACATCCATGACACATTTACCCACAATGCTGTTCACCAGCTCACTAGTATTTGTATCCCTACAGATTCTAAAATCTTCTGTCTTTAAATTCACTACAGACCGATCAGGACGCCTCATTAACTATGAAGGTAAATTGTGTTTTTATCAACTCGTGTCCCCATCAAACATTCAAAGTAACTTTATTGGTCGTTTGCATCGATACAAACATGTCGACTCTCACACGGTTCTCCGTAGTTTAGAAGAGAAACAAAGAAGAAACAGACGGATTAACAAGCGCTTAAATACATAGAAACACAAAACATGTTTTTAAATTAAGTCGTAGATCTACTCAGGTAATTTTAATGTGTTGATTGAACCTTTAGATCTTCATGAATAACATTCCTGTGGAAGTTTGTTTCTCTCTTCAAGCTGCAGCTTGAACGTCAAATCCTTTTCTTCTTCACCTCTTTTCTCCTTTTCGTTTCATCCAACATTTTCCCCGTAACTGTGCCTCTTCTCTCGCTTCGCTTCGAGGGTTTCTCTTTCTTTTCTTTAAAATGAGTCACTGACTAATGAGGGAGAGGAAGGAGGAAGAGGAGGGAGGAGGGGAGAGGGAGGAGGGGGGATGAAGAGGAGGGGGGAGGGAGGCTGTTGAGGTGAATGTCGCACCCACCTAAACTTTAGACTTGCTCACTCTGCACACACACACACACACACACACACACACACACACACACACACACACACACACTCCTGTTGTGTAACCATTCTGGGGATCATTAATTGGAGCATCAGGGAGATTTTATTTCATATTTTCATAATAAACTGACTTCAGTGTGTTTCTGTGGTCGTGTTGAACGCGTTGCCAACGATGACGCTCGTCCTCCCCTCGTCTCTCTCTTCTCGGGGAGTTGATCACTTCCTGTTATTAAGTCCGGCTGAGGGTCGGAGGTCAGGGGTGAGTGGTGAGAGACGGACACAGTGATGACAAGGAGAGGAGGGGAGGCTGTGTGTGTGTGTGTGGGGGGGGGGGGAGAGAGAGAGAGAGAGAGAGAGAGAGAGAGAGAGAGAGAAACGTGAGCAGTGAGAGGAGGAATTACTGAGGAATGACTGGAATTTCCTGAATGGCAGTGATGGAGGCTGTCTTTATGTCTGTCTCTCTGTGTGTCTCTGTCTCTCTCGGTTAACAAAAACAAACAGTTGGTGGCATTAGATGAGATAATATGCGATTAGTTAAGCTAAGTTAATTTAAATGTCATGTGTTGGGAGTGAGAACGAGTGGATGTGTTCAACACATCCACTCGTTTTCATTAAACAAATTTCAATTCTCCAATACTTTTGTATTATCTTTTGTATATCTTTGTGCCGTTCGACAGGAAATCCTGTTTGGAACTCAGCCTGATGCCGGTGTGTTTAAAGACACTTATTAATCTGAGACCATTATGATCTGGTGTTAATAATTCCAACATTCATGTTTGTTTGTTTTTCTTCTGGGTTTCATGAATAGCTTTCATTGAACCCTTGAATAAAGTGTTTGAAAGTGTTTGCACAA
Source organism: Anarrhichthys ocellatus (assembly GCF_004355925.1). Taxonomy (NCBI): domain Eukaryota; kingdom Metazoa; phylum Chordata; class Actinopteri; order Perciformes; family Anarhichadidae; genus Anarrhichthys; species Anarrhichthys ocellatus. Next base: position 43,581 of record NW_022280230.1, on the reverse strand, counting down.
CAAAATGATGATAAATGATCACACGTGACCTCATTTAGTTTACACTTGCTCTGCAGGAACACGTGACACGTTTTGTCTGAGAATATATATATATATATATATATATATATATATATATATATACATAAATACAAATAATTCCCTTGGTGAGTTCCACCTGTGAGCCGGTCTGCAGTAATCAGGATCATATTATAGCTCACTGAGGCCCTCCAGCTAACCCGCTCTATGTGGACGTGTTACACCTCCCGCATTGTTCTCCAGATGAGCTCTGGGAGGATCCTGTTACACGGCGGTGTGACCTGCCAAGCAAAGTACAATGAGAGACGGCACAAACACACACACACACACTGCTCAGCAGACATGTCATCAAGGAGGCAAGCACGAGTCCAGATGGTTCTCGTCTTTGCTGTGAAAGGACAACATGCGTTTCTCTGCACGGCTCAACAAGAACAACAACCTGAACTTCTTTCCCCCCCACAGGAGATTTGTTCCAGTTAAACAATTGAAGGGGTATAAACTCTGATATAGATCATTTCACTGCTTAGAAATAAAGTGGAAATACATTTGTTTCTGGAACGGGTTTTTTTCACACACGCCACACTTTGATAGACATTTGTCGGCTCTGTCTAGCACGACACATGTTCCAGTTGCAAACAGCAGCTAGCTGTGATAAACCAGATAAGACATGATAACACTACATCACGTCGTCTCTATAGGTAGTGAGAAATGAACCGTCCCAAACCATCAACCGGCAGCGTGCGTTAAAAGCACAGAAGCGCCGCCTCAAACATGTCATGTATGAAATTACCCAGTCACCAGAAAAAATGTTGCATTATTCGCCAAACATTCATTGAATGTTTATGTTTCTGCACTAAAATTTGTTCCACAAATATGTTTCATATCAGCCTCGTATTACCTTTGCAGAAACTCACAATGACACAACGTTAACGTCGTGAAATAATTGGTTAAATTTAAGCAACAAAACTTCTTGTTTAAGATTAGAAAAAAGATCATAGTTTGTTTTAAAATAACTTATAACGTAATATTACAACACAACGTAACAACATAATCTAACAATGTAACATAACCAAACAATGTAACATAATGTAACAATTCAACAAAACAACATAACGTGACAATGTAACACAACAATGTAACTAAACAACATAATGTAACATAACAACGCAACATAACGTAACAATGTAACGTAATATCGTAACCCTACAACGTCACAAAGTAATGTAAACGTAACAATGTAACATAACAATTTAACATAAAAACATAATGTGACAACATAATGTAACATAACAACGTAACATAACGTAACAATGTAACCGTAGTGTAAATAATTAACCGTCCCGAGCAGATTTTCTTACTTAGTGTCACAAAACATTGTCAAAACATCCCGCACACTACATTCCTTCACAAACAACTTAAAGCTAAAGTATTTATTGATGAGCTACACAGGATCGTTTGTGATTTCTTTCTCTCTGTGTAACAACGTGATGCATGTTGTTTCCTGTCTGCAGTTGAAGTCTTGTTACTGACTTTAACCACAATCTCTACCGGACCACAAACACACCGCTTGGTTGATGCTTTAATCTCAAGGACTCTGTGAACATGGCCGATGAAAGATTAGAAACGTCATGGCCGTCTGATTACGATCACACCTAGAATCTTTGGTGAACATTAAACACATTGTGATCGTAAAGAGGTCATTTTATTTAAAGCTTCAATGTGTATGATTTCAGTTCGTGATAAAGCAGCGTGTTGATTTCTATGAATTATTTTGACTTGACACCAGAATCTCCTGGAGAGGAGAGGTGCTGAGACGCCTTTGACAGGCTGTGGAAGAGGAATTAGAAGTTTGGGGGATTTGTGTTCGGGTCAAGCTAAATCAGCACCACGTGTGTTTGAAGGTACAGTAAATCCAGCACCCAGC
>NW_022280230.1:31426-41539 GCF_004355925.1 Anarrhichthys ocellatus | reverse complement strand
CCCCCCCCCCCCCCCCCCCCCCCCCCGGCTCATTTAAGGGAGGGTGGGATCAAAGCTAAGCTGACTAAAGGCTGTTTAAGAGTCCCCACCCTCAGGGGAGACATCAAGAGGTAAAGTCAGCATACTTCATGCATGGAGTCAAAGAAATATGATTCCCTTTCTTCCACTGCCTCCTTCTCATTGTGTGTGAACATGTGTGTGATAATGTAACTGACTCACTCTGTGTGTTTTAAACATGTTTCGTTTTTTATTGTGTGACATGTGAATGTGGGTTTAATCAGTTTAATGTTGTAAAGCTTTAGAGCTCGAAGTGCAAAAGTTGGTGTATCGATAAAAATAAAATGTTATAAAGTGCGACAGAAACAGAAACAACCAGTTAAAAGTTCCTCATAATGATTTGAAATAAACGTGATTGCGTTGTGCGAGTAGTTCGCTTAGCTTTCTGTGTGAACATCCAAACGACTGACACAACGATTTTTGTCTATAACGTGTTTTGTTCCACCGTGGCGGGGTTCTTCAGCTCTGGATCTCCAGCTACGTGATTGGCCAGCGCCGGGTTGCGTTCCTCCAAAGGTTTAGTCTGTTTACATTTTTAGCCGCAAGACGCCAAATTATTTCACCGGCCAAACGTACATTCAAATAAATGACATTACACACAATCATGAGGCTCATCATCTTCTTATCTCACTTTTGGAAAGACGGCAAACACAGAAACATGTTTGTGAGACTTCGGTAATCACACGAGACAACACCGGTCCGTTTCTTGTAACCTGCTGAAACGCTTTGCAGCTGTGATGAAACTAAACTTGTTCCTAAGTCGGTTTCTCTCAACGACAAATGGTGATAAAGGGCCGGTGAGAAAAATGGCTTGTTTATCATCTGCATTAAAGCTGACGGAAGTAAGAGCATGTGGTAGAACAACAGCTGGTGAGACGGGATATTTTTAACCGACGTTCAAACGGCCACATATAGAATTACATGAAAGTGAATTAAACTGAAAGAAAACAAGAAGTGTCGGCTGGCTCTCTGTCCTTCTGTGATTCTATGTGTTTGAGGCCCACAGCGACTGTGAGAGGGTGAGGATTAACCCGAACCCCCGAGCCCTTCACTCCCACAGCGTGCAAACGCGACCCATCAAAGCGGCGTTCAAGCCCTCCTCAAGCCTGAGCAAATATCACCCAGCGCCAGGGAGGAAATCCAGCCGCACCAACAGGAAGTGGCTGCAGACTTCGGTGACGTGTTAAGAGGCCGTTCCTCATTTTTGCCCTCAATGCAGCGGATTCCTTTAAAACGGGTCAAGACGTCTGGTTGTCTCAGAGTCATGTTAGTCTCCAGCATTGATTATAATTTCTTAATATGGTTCAAGGAAACAGACAAGCTGACGTGATTTTACAGTATTTATGCCGATGTTTATCCCGCCTGTGAGTCTGTAACCAATGCAACTTAAACCAACAGCTGTTTGTACCTCTTAGTGCATTCAAGGTTCAGCACTTTTAAATATTCAATGCATTTCAAAGAAAAAGCTTCTGAGATGCAAATGACAAAGCGCTTTGAGTTAATTAGTTAATTAATGAATAAACATAGCATATGTACAGTATATTAATTCATTTGAGCTACTGGTGTAAACAGATAATGGCTCCTTGGATTGAAAATCACTTCATCAAGCTGCAACTAAAGATTATTTTTAATATTTATTCGTCTGCTTTTGTCAATAAAATGTCATAAATTTTAGAAAAATGTTGGTCACAGTTAGTTAGAGACGTCTTCTAATGTCTCAAAACCCCAAAATGTTCAGTTCACAAAGAAAAACAAAAAAGCAACAAATCCTCACAATTGAGAAGTTGACCCCTGAGATTATTCGTTATATTTGCTTTTAACGTTACTTAAATTATTTTAAAATTATGATATTTATTTTCTGTTGTTCAACTAATCAATGAATCGACTGATGTGAAATTTAAAATGCATATTTTCGGGTGAAAGAGTTTAGATAACTCATTAAATAAAACATTCCTGTCCTCAGATCAGACATGAATGGGAACAAACACAGTAACAGTAACTACACACAGGATCTATTCATTGCACAGCAGGGCTCTGTCTAATTCCTGGCAGTCTTCATCCTAATATTTACTTCTAATGAGGCGGATGTGGATAAAAGGGTTAGTGCAGAGACCCTGAAGCAGTAGTAGTGTTCAGACCCAAAATAGCACAGAAATAATGCTGGAGTGTTGTTTCAGGAAGATGTGATTCCAGTTTGAGTCACAGATCAAAACTCTGCAGAGCGGTTTAAAATAATACGAGGAAGGATTTTATTGGATGGAGTGCGATGAGATTTTGTTTCAGACATTCATGTTTCTCTCAGGATGAACTGCAATAACTTTGTTGATCCTCTTGACTTTTAATCCAGCGCCACCACCAGGCCACCATTTGTCTGAATACTTTACTTTTTGACCAAATACCTGCAGAACCAACGGCATTCCCATCAGCCTCAGCTTTACTCTGCTAATGAGCTGAAGTTAGCACGCTAAAGAACGATGGTGAACATGGTGCACATTAGACCTGCTAAACACTAATGTCTGTGTGTTTATGTACTCTTTCCCTTTGAGCCAAACAGCTTTACTGACTGTGATTCATTAGAAGTGATTCATCTCTGCTGTACAGCTGAATAGTGACAGAATCTTGTTCATGTTTGTTAAAAAGCACATTTGCAGTACTATCATGGTAAAAGACCTTAAAAGTTCATATTTTATTTTTCAAAATGACAAGAGACAGCGGGTCCACGCTTGGAATGATAGTCCCCTGTTGGTAATAAAGACATGTACATGTGTGTGTGCATTTGCTGGTAGAAGAGGCCGGTCTCGACGCTCACAGATTTGCATTTGGGTGTTTTGATAAACATATCTGACTTTTGGAGAGCCTCTGATTGGACAGAAACTCGGGTTAATAACCGTTTCACAATAAGTGACCAACCACAGCAGTGATCAGATGGTTATCAACACGTAATGGATGTTAGATGATGTTTTGACCCCATCAGCAGGACCTGCAGCATCAGCCCTAACGCACTGTCTATCTGCCTCAACAAAAAACAAAAAAATGGTTTCATAATGATGGTGTGTGTGAGAGTCGGTCAGGTGCACGATGGTTCAAGGCGCCAAGAAGACACCAGAACTTTACCTGCACACTAGTGATGCAGCTGGTCGACACACAACACGGGGTCGGGCGGGGTTTGGCCCGAGTTACTCGAAAATATCACGAAGTTTGGAGCAGGCGAGTAAAAAGGTGACAAAGCAGAAACATTCAGGCTGGTCTCATCCAGCGTTCGTAGCAATACCTACGAAAAATAATTTGTAATTTGTAGATATCCCACAGAATTATTTTCTATGTTATCAACGTAATCGTTGACGATTGTCATCACTGAAGTCAATGGTGATGTTTTTGTAACTGGTGTACTTCAGTAACGGCACTTCCGTGGTTATTCTAACCCAAACGGCGATCTTTTTCTAAACCTAACCGAGTCGTTTTGTTGCCTAAACATAACCGAGTTTCATGTTACGAGTGGCAATTGACTCGTGCTGCTGGACTTTTCAAGGAAAATACAAGAAATGAGGAATAACTTATATCATACGATATCGTATATTGTATGTGTGGTTCACCTTCTCTTCTCCTCTTAATACCGTCTGTAGCATCATCAGCTCACAGCACGCTAACTGTATGCTAGCTGCGTGCTAGCTACGTGCTAACTAACAACAGCTTTTAAATATAGCTCAAGTTACGACCTTAACTGACCTGTGATCTGTTAAAACTTCGTCCTGTTTATTTCTTCTAAATGAAGTGTGGTGACTTTTATTTTCAAATAACTAAAATAAATGATCTTTATGTCTCAGGAATACATTTCAAGATGTCACTTCTCTATCAGCATATCAAACTGCAGTTATTTATCTATTTATTTTATTTAGAAATATTGTAGTTGGTGAACTAACAAATTATCAGTTACTATTTTATTTCCATTTTCTTGAATTACTTTCATTCTTCAGTTTTTAATCACTTTAAACAGACGTAATGAATTCACAGCTCTGAGAATGACATTTAAATAAAAGGGTCAACAAGTGTGCTAATTAAAGAAATACTATAATTACTCCACAGCGTCAAACGTTTCCTGGAGGGTTCTGCTTTCCCACAGATTTTGGTTCTCACACATCCAAACTCACGGACGTACAAGCGGAAGCATGTGGAAGCATTTAGAGCTGGCAGCTCCAAATCACCGTGTCCCCCCGTCACCCCTAAACGCCACCCCGAGAGGGCTTTGAACCCAGTCACGGAGGTCAGAGGTCGAATGGGAGGGGTGAGCACCGCGATGGAGGCCAGGCCTCCCAGAAACCAGCAGCAGCACAGCATTACTGGTGTTCATGAGAACGTCCAACAGAGGCAGTCTCTCAAACCATGACCCTCATTTAAATACCTTAAAGTCATTTAATCCCAATTTATTTACCATTTGATGAGTTGTGATGTGACTGTAAAATAATAAAAGATTAAAGTAATTATCTTTAAAATAATAAATGTCCATCTTTCTACTGTCTACTCTCAAAACTGCTTTTTTTCCAGATAAAATCCAGGAAGTGATGTGATCTAAAGAAGCGGTGAGTCATCATGAACAGTTACAGTGTTTTTGGAACGTAATTCTCCTTTAATCTTTGTGTAAATGTGTGTTATTCTTATTATACTTTCTCTATGTGCTGCTAATGTTTTTCTGAATTCTTTGTATGTTACATTTTCTTAATAAACAAAAAAAAACAGTTACATTGAACAAATGTATAAATAAAAAGAGCGCCACCTACTGAAACCTCCCAGAACAGAGTGATATTCTAACAAAACCATCTCACCATCTAAAGCTAACAGAGCTGCTTCCTGTGAAGACTCAGGAACTAACTTGTGTTGCTGGACTTTAAAATAAGAAGAAACTTTTCCGTACTATATCATAGGAAGAGTTGAACACCGCTGACATATTTATTAGAACCTTTATGAACTCACTCACTAAGTTGTTTGTAGGAGCTGCCAAGTATTTTTCATTTTTAAACTGCAAAAGAAGAAACAAAAGCGACGCAGCGATTAAAGATTAGACTGGAGGTCTCGTGACGCCCTCAAGCAACGAAAAAGCCAATTAAGCGAACGACTGTAGAACTATAAAGAAAATTGCCTGAACATTTAGAGAAGAACAAGTCATATCAGGACCGTTCTGCGTCAGTCGACTCAGACAGTAAATCTCTGTTCTGGGGTTAGAAGCAGTCGACTTTGGCTTCGTGCCTCTTTAACCTCAAACCTCCACCACATGTCAAAACAACACGCTAATCATCAAGAGCCACCTCAGGTATTTGGTCTCCTAATTTCTTTCTTTCCCAAACATTCATAACCTTTTGTCTCTTTTCTTCCCGGTTCCCGGCTGCGCCTCGTTTCTTGTCGGCGGTAACAGTATCTCTCTCTCTCTCCCTCTTTCATAATCTGGGACATTATAGGAACCCGATCTGACGGGCTGCATTCCTGCAAACAAAAAAGGAAGGAGGTGTCACCGAAGGGAGCGAGAAGAAGGAGGCGAAGAAAGCCAAGTATCAAGAGTCACAATCCTAAATCTAATAGGTGATAATTGATATGAATATAACAAATCATGGCCACCTTTTTGAATACAGAAACGTTTTTTGTATGTTTTGCTGATTTCTTTATTTTCTGTTGAAGTTTTGGGGGGAAATATTCGGCTCGTTGGAGAAAGTGGACGAGAGCAGGCGGTGTTGGAAAAAAACTGCGGTCAAGTCGGACAGTTTCCAGCAGCCTTCAAAGAATAAACAGGAAGTCACATAAACAGTTACTTCCTGTTACATCTGTAGGCTACTTGTAGTTTTATTCATACGTGTTTGTAAATACATATTTATGTTGAAATGTGCATGTTATCCTTTGTTCTTTCTATGTCTGCCTGTGAAACACTATGCTGCTCGCTGTGATGTGTGTTTATAGAAATAAGTTGTATTATTATCAATAACACAATATATGTTTTTAGATTAAACCTTCATTGCACAACTTGAGACTAAAAGACAACAATCGAGCATCAAGTATCACAAAAATGACACATTTGTTGTCAAATCTAAGAGCCAATCAGCTCTTTGATTCGGCGACAGCCGGGCGTTTCCCATGATGCACTGGGGTCATGCAGTCATTGGAGAGCAACTGGCTCTAAATGCTGCACCTCAAACGAGCCTTTTCTCTGAATGACACTCGTTACGTCTCACCTGTTCTCACCCAATCATCCAATCAGGACGCACCCCTTCAAATCAGTGAAAGCATGAAAAGCTGAGCGTCAAGTTCAGTTTCCTCATTTTAAACTCTGACAAAGACCTGAAACCTTTTCTGTCAACATGTGACCAATCAAAACGACAAGTCTTCTGCACCTCTTCAGGGTGTTGAATTAAGAGCAGAAATAGAGAACGCTGACGTCACCTGAAGCGTTCACAGTAAGTGAGTGAAGGGAACACGGTGTGTCTCTGAACAGACCTTTCTGTTCTTCTTCACTCCTTGATCTCAGACCGAAATCACCGTTCGTTCTTTCTGTTTGTCGAGTCTGTCTGTTTGCTGAACGTTGTGAAATAAGTAAACTTGACTGTTTACCACAGAAAGTATTGATTGTCGCTTCTCTCCTGCAACATTTTAGCAAAACATTTTGGTACAAATGTGAAGTTCTGATCAGGTTTCAATCAATAAGTTTCATGTGAGAATATAAATCCATCCTGTTCATAACACAAACTCTCACCTTCTGTTGCTGAGTGACAGAATAAGTGACGGATTAACTCCTGAACACTTTAACTTTAAGGGATTATGAAAAGAACATCAGTGATGATAACACTTTACAGATGTATTTCATAGACTGGCGGATGAATGTAAAACATGGTGAGAAGGTACTGTAGCTCTGTTTGTGTCTGTTGTTTAGCTTGTAGATGTATTTGGTAAGTCGGGTTGAACAGTCTCTTTTACTAGAAGCAGCTCTGCTGCAGGCTAAAACAACTCAACACTGAGCTGAAAGACACAGAGCTGAGATTAAAGCTACTAAACGTTCATTATGTGTTGATTATGTCGCCCCCTGTGGACTAAAGTGGTAGTGTCTGAGCACCAGAGTCTCTTTAGAAAACCTCTCATTCTACTTCAGCAGGTCTGACGGTCTGACCCTCTCAGTCCTGGTTCTGGTTCTAACGTGCCACAAAAGAAAAGGTCCCTCCAGCGGGTTTGTTACTGGGATTTTTTTGTGTTTTGTATTCGTGTAACTGTCGTGGTGTCACATTATGATAAATGATCAGCTGCAGGGTGTTTCCAGAGACACTCTCTGTGGTTTCTCACTTCTCCTGCTGGCCTTTTCTCATCGGTGAGGTTTTGAGTTCGAGGATTTCATCGCCGTGGTGAGCTGAATGTTGGATTTCCCCCTCGTCTTCACACTGAGCTCCATCGAAACAGAAACGACTGAAGCGTCAGATCGTCTGAGTTTACAGGCGGGTGCTTTTCTTTTGTGACGGGAAAATAATAGCTGACTGTAAATCTGTGAAATGAATGTTTCAGTCAGGACATGAACTATTGAGAAATGAATCCATGAAGATAAAATGTATTGCTTTCAATCATTTAAAAATGTCTGAATCATTTAATACATTTTCATGATAGAACTGACAGATTATTGAATAGGCCGAAGGGTTCAGGGGCCCCTGGAGCAGAGCCTCAGTTTGAGGTGACAATTCTTGTTGAACAGTCAAACAACTACAAGGACACAAAACAAGGACGAGTCCTAAAGTGACAAACAGCCACAAAGTGATGCAAAATGACCAAAAGAGATTAAGAGAGACTTCAAAGGGACATAAAATAACCATAAAGAGACAAAATAATACTAAAGAGATATGCAACATGTTAAAAAAAGAGACATTGACTCAAAACAATCTCTCGTTCTCTCGTTTTCTGGGATTTGTTTTTGTGGTCTTTGTTGAATGTGGATCACCAGATGAACACAGCAGCTTTTCTCTGAACTCTGTCCCTGGAGCTCAGAGTTTTTAAGACGACTGCGTTATCTAATACTTTTAAACGTTCTAAATCCTCACTCATTCATCCTTTTTATAAACTATATATTATAGTAACTTTAAGCTTGTGAGACACTTGACTGTAATAAACTAAATGCAGAAGAGCATCTTTATGATTACTGTCTCATGTGCCACTACTGATTTACTTAAGTCAAATGAGTATCTACATTTTGATGCCAATACTTGTGTACTTATACTCAAGTATAACAGAGTATTCTACACTGTGGTATTACTACTTTACCTCAGTAGAGGAGCTGAATACTTGTCCCACCTCTGCTTCTGTTCACCTGTTGAATGAAGAAGTGACGACACTGAAGTGGGACGATGAAGAGTGTGACTGAGATAAGTCGCAGTAAACAAACTCTCTGTGGTCAGAGGGAACAGCTGTGTGTGTTTGGACATCAGGATTCCTTTCATGCGGCTCCATCGGTCCACAACAAGCTGCACTGCTTTAGTCATTTAATTGTGTTCTGCTGTGGCTCGTCTTTTTCATCCCTGAGCTGCAAAGACAAGACACACCCTGATGAATCGGTCCAGGTCATGCAGAAAGTACGCTGTAAAACACTGGGATGCGCTGTAAAGCACTGGAATGCGCTGTAAAGCACTGGGATGCACTGGGATACGCTGTAAAACACTGGGATGCACTGTAAAGCACTGGGATGCACTGTAAAGCACTGGGATGCACTGTAAAGCACTGGGATACGCTGTAAAACACTGTGATGCACTGGGATACGCTGTAAAACACTGGGATTCGCTGTAAAACACTGGGATGCACTGGGATACGCTGTAAAACACTGGGATGCACTGTAAAGCACTGGGATACGCTGTAAAACACTGTGATGCACTGGGATACGCTGTAAAACACTGGGATGCACTGTAAAACACTGGGATTCATTGATGCACTGGAGGAAAACACGAGGAGATGCTGCCACCTGGTGGCCATTTGTTCCAGAGCACAGCAGGACTCAAATTTATACAAAATCAAACAAAAACTACTCACAAATGTTTGGAAGCCTATTTCTGACACTGTGATGAAAACAATTGTCCTATAATTCATTTTAACGACTTATAAAGAAGTTGTTTTACTTTAGTTTAAGTACAAAAGTATTTGCATCAAACTACACTCAGAACGAAACGTAAGAATACTTAATTTCAAACTGATATTTTTGATATAATTAGTGATGCATTAATATGTTCACCTGTTCATCAGTTGAATTTCTTTTTATAGGCTTCTACCTCCTCTGATTATATATATTGTTAATTAATATAATTTTTGAACATAAGTGGATATATTCCTAATTAACTTAAACTGTATTTAAGTACAGTACTTGAGTAAATGTACTTACTTTCCACCACTGGTTTGCTGTAAAGATTAGAAATGTTTATTTTAGAATAAAACGAGGAGACGCTGCCACCTGGTGGCTGTTATAGGGAGCAGCAGCAGCAGCCCGGAGCTGGAATTTAATATCTTCATTAAAAAGTGCTCTATGACTCTAATCTGTTGTGAAACTGTCTTCTTATGTTTCACTTCTAGTATCCTGAAGCTTTTCTGATAATACTTGTGTCGTGATAATACTTGTCTCATGATAATAATACCGTCATTCATTCAGAGACACATCGGAGGGAAAGTCCCGACAATAGTTTATCTTCATTCATTTCATTAGTATTGGAAAGTTACTAAGTACCTTTAATCCAGTACTCTGACTACAACTTTAAGGCATTTGTACTTATGCTCCTTTATACTTCTACATCTCAGAGGACAGTATTGTACTTGTACCTGGTAGCTGCAGTTTGTCTTTAAAGAGTAACTCAAACTACTTTCTCTTTCAGCTGAAAACCAACATTTGTGTATTTTTGTGCGGCCTGCATAAAACAAAAATGAGTCCAGTATTATGTACAGGATTATGGAGGACCTTATGCAGGACGTCTGATGTACCCCAAGACCCGTTTGAGAGAACTTTGAGGCGAAACTTCAGACCAAAGAGCTGATATCAGATCAGCCTGACCTCACAATCAGACA
>NW_022280230.1:0-16426 GCF_004355925.1 Anarrhichthys ocellatus | reverse complement strand
TTACTGACGATCACGTTACTGACGTGATCGTTACTTATCTATATATATATATATATATATATATATAAAACAGACATCCAGACCGTCTTGTGCTGTGGAGAACAACCTTTGGCACATTAAATAAAATAAACCCATCCTCCCCATCTACTGCATGACAGCCACAAAAATAAATACATTTTTTGAAATCATCAATAGAAATAAGTATATTTACTCAAGTACTGTATTTAAGTGAAAATGCAGTACAAAGCGAGAAAGTGTAATAAAATAATTTAGCAAAATATAAACAATAAAGTTTATCAAGAAGGTGCAAAAAGCAAAGATACAGAATGCCAAACAATGCAAACAGATGAACTGTAAGTGTCATATATATTACAGTAAGGTGCCAAACATGTAACGTTGTATAAGTATGCAAAGTTCACTTCTCTGGTTCCCTATAGGCTGATACAGAATGTTTTCTACTGCTGGGTGTATAAATATGTATTTGTTGTCTTGTTGTATGAAATACTTGTTGAGATCAACAGCAAAACACAGAAGAAGGCAACAGCGTCATCAAGTGATCATACAGGAAAAAAGAAATTTGGATTCAAAACAATGAGGAATAAATTAAAGAAATAATAAAAAACAAATAGGAAAAAGAGTAAGACATAAAGAAAACAGGAGTAATTTAGATGAAAACGTCTTAAATGTTACAAAATGGTTTGTTTTTGAAGGACAGTGAGTGGCTGTAATGTATATCTTTGACGGTAAATGAAAACTTTTGCTTCACAATATTATTAAATATGAAAATGTTGATGTCTTTCCAGAGTTTATTAGTGAATCTGCAGGTTTTCTGTAAATAAGAAACATCTTCAGGTTGAATTTTTATTTATTTTAAGAATTAATTTTATTTCTTTAATAAAAAGAAAGGAAAAAACAACCATGTCCATAATAAACAAAGTTCTTATATCATAGTTATTCTACTTGGAAACGTGGGAACGCTTCATGAGGACCACGTGGTAGACGTGGACCAATCAGACGGCGCCAACTGGACGTTGCGTCCGGAACGTTCTGCCTCCGTCCAATCACAGGAGATCGCGTGGAAGGCCACAGGAAGAGTCGCACCTCTCGACCAATAAGAGCTCGGACATAGTGTTACGCAGCACACACCGGAAAAGACAAAAAAGAAAAAGTCACACACGTACAGTCAGTTTACCGGCGTCTGTATCGAAGAAGTGTTTTCTTTAATTTGTCTTAAAAAGGTTTGAAAACGAACCGAAAGATGTTGTCGTTAAGCGGGCTGTCGGTGGCTCTCGCGCTCGCTCTGTTTCCCGGTTCCGGTGAAGCCCTGAAAGAAGGAGATTGTGAAGGTAGGCTGTGTCTGCTAGCTTTGGTTAGCATTAGCATTAGCTACAGCGTTAAAACTGAATGGTGTGTGGAGCTTCACCAACTTCAACAAAAACAGATATTACAGGAAGTCACATGTATAGACACAGCTGGTGATGATGGAGGTTTAGTTTTAAACGGTGGTGTGTGTGTGTGTGTGTGTGTGTGTGTGTGTGTGTGTGTGTGTGTGTGTGTGTGTGTGTGTGAGAGAGACAGACAGACAGACAGACAGACAGACACCCTTGAATAAGATAATTAAACACGTATTTATTTCTTATATTAACCACCATAGAAACCTCATTACAGTGCTAATGATATTAAAGCTGCAGTTAACTATATTTCTTTGTTAAAGATTAATATTCTGATTATGTCCTCTTTGTATAAAAAATGTCTGACAATAATGCAAATTATAATTTCTAAGAGTTTAGTTTATTTACAAAACAGTTGAAACACAGGTATGATTATAAGATATAATGAACATAAGGTATGTGACACCTGAGAATAGGGGCAGATATGAGTAAATTGTATTTAAAATATATGTTTACTAACATGTTTTATATTTGAATAACTTTATGTATTCTACAGCAATATTTACAACCTACAGAAAGATGAACCAGTCCATAAATACTAACGACACTAACCAATAAACATGTATTCCATCAGGCTACACACCGGCTAAGTAGGTACGATTAGATGCAATAAATAGAGACACATAAGTGTAAATATGGTTTACATTGATTTCAGAGTAGAGTAAGTATTTTAAGAAGTACCCGGCTTTAACAGGCAAGTGTCATTTTTTTCAGAAAAGTGTTTATTTGCTGTAAAAAAGTGACATTAAGTCCTGAAGGAAAGAGTAATGTTACGTAGTTAGCTTCAGGTGGATGTTTGTGTGCATAACTACCAAACCAACAACTATAATATCTCATTTCACTAACGGCTAGTGTTGAGTAGCTGCCTCCGCGCGACGTTGCCTAACTCGTATTGTCCTCTTTCTCTCAGTGTGCATAACCTTCCTAGGGAAGTTCTACCAGTCGCTGGAGGAGAACAACGTGAACTTCAACAGCGCCGACATCGAGACGGCCATCGTAAAGACCTGCAAAGACGCCAAAGGCAAAGAAAACCGCTTCGTAAGTGAACTACAGAGTGTTATTGGACCTGAGATGTGTGGAGAGGGACAATATAACGTTCTACTTTAGTTTCCATCAGGCTCTGGTGTTGGTGTCACTTCTTCTTCACTTTGTATTTTTGTATTTAATTGTATTTTGTGATATTGAATATTTTTACTTTATGTATTTACCTCACTCTTATTGCAATTGTGTTCCATTTTTCACAGGTGTCAGTATCATTTTACACTTAATAATTCTATTGTTCTTATATGTTTTGTATTTTCATTCTATTGTTGTCTTTAATGAAACTTTCCTTCAGGATAAATAAGTTATATCTTATATCCTCTTATTTATATATATATTATTCTTCTCATTCTCTTCCTGTAAATGTTGGGTTAGTGAAATGAAGGGAAGCGGAGAGCCACTGGAGCTCTTTTATACATAGTTAACCATAGTCTATTTAATGAATTATTAAGTCATTCATTCTTTATGATTAATTCTACTTGAATTGTTTTTTTTTTTAAATTTCTTTAATTTTTTTTCTCCCCTCCTACTCTCTTGCCCCCCCTTTTTTGTGTGTGTATGTATATATATATCTATCTACCTGTCTGTCTATCTATCTATCTATCTATCTATCTATCTACCTGTCTATCTCTATCTATCTCTATCTATATACACACACAGTCTTTATGTATTCATGTGTATATTAAAGATATCCCATATTACTACAGAACCTCGACACTCGCGCATTAACCACATCTCTCTCATACACCACACACTTTTGCTGATGCCTTCGTTTCTCACGTCTAGTGTTACTACATCGGGGCGACGAGTGACGCGGCCACGAAGATTATCAACGAGGTGTCGAAGCCGCTCAGCTACCACGCCCCCGTGGAGAAGATCTGTGAGAAGCTCAAGAAGAAGGACGGTCAGATCTGTGAGCTGAAATACGGTGAGGACAAAAAATGTTTCTACTGTTTAATACATATAAAAACACTCGCAGCCAAATGTTCCATCTCTCCAAACTACAAGAATTACATTAAATTAAGAGAGAGGTGTGTCCTAATAAATATTTATTAATATTATTTAAGAAATATAGGAAAATATTAATATAAAATATTTTATAATTTAAAATATAATTATATTTATTATATATTTATAATATTTTATCATATTAAATTGAATAATAAAGATTGATTATTGATTCAAAGATAATTGACCGTCGTTATGCATCACAGGGTTGCACAAATAAATAAACCATTTGCTGCAAAAAAACAAAAAACCCAATGATGATAAATAATTGCGTCAGGTCTTCAGGTCATAACTTATTGTCCTTGTGTGTCCCGTGCAGACAAACAGCTGGACCTGACCACGGTGGACCTGAAGAAGCTCAAAGTGAAGGACCTGAAGAAGATCCTGGAGGAGTGGGGCGAGTCCTGCAAAGGCTGCGCCGAAAAGTCCGACTTCATCCGCAAAATCACAGAGCTGATGCCCAAGTACGCGCCCGCAGCCGCCAAAGCACGGACTGACCTGTAACCAAAAAACACAAATCCCAACCACACAACTTTGGACTTCACTGGGAACCAGACCGCTATCCAGGAAGAGGAAGAGGAGGACCAGGAGAGGAAGAGGAGGAGTTTATCTGGGGTTGTTTTTTTTTTTTGTTTTTTTTTGTTTTTTTTGGGAGGTGTAATCCTTCCCTGCTTCAGAAGTATAGATATCGGTATAAGTCCTACACTATACTTTCAATCCATGTGTCAAGAATGAACTCATTAAAGGGGAATTACGAGCATTGTTTTTATTTTTTTTTGCTTATGTCGTCGCTACGGTTCACAGTAAACGTTTGCTGATTCTCCAACACACAGATATTTTAAAACTGCTGGAAGGTAAAGTGACAGCTTCCTGTTTCACAAACTCACTCGTCTTCACTTCTCCGGCCAACGAAGTCTTAACGCCAAGATTTTTTTTTTTTTATAAATATAGAAACGTCACCCTGATTCTTCCGGTGACGCTCCGCCGACGAGTGAACACGGATGTTGTTCAACTGAAACATTTTTTTTTTTTTTTCCCTTCTTCTCCAAGTCTATCTTCAAACAATACCGACATATTATGTGCATCAAAATAATGATCAGTCGCTCTCAATCATACAGGACCCCGCTAGTTCCCTTTCTAATGTAGACGATGCTGCTGAGAACGTTGGCGCATATTTTCACAATAACGAGGTGAAATGATTACAGCCACCAAACAAACTGTTGATGTACGTGTGTGAATATTGACCTGGAGAAAAAGAATGTGAACCGATCCTTAAAGACCTGAGTTCAGATCTTCAACATCAGTCTTTTTGTTTCAATCCATTCTTAACAAAGTCACCCATATTCAAATTGTGCCGTTATGTTTAAAGAGAAGTTACCTTCTTGTTCTGTGTCTCATTCATGACACTGAAGTGTGTCGTCACCAATAATCCACGAGTTAAACTTAATTTTTATGTGCCAGTTTTACGTGATGCATAATTAGTGCATTAATTTAAACACAGGTGCTACATGACACGTGTCATTAACAAGCGTCCAGTGAAGAAACGCTCCTGGTTTCTCTATTTCACGATCGTTTAAAGGAAGCAGCGACTGTTTGTAAAATAGGTGTTAATGTGGTGAATCAGACCCGTTCACTCTGTTACGTCTCCACAAAATAACCAACTCGCCCGAGATGTTTTATAACGCACTTGAAATGGAAAAATGTTTCAGACGTCGTGGGTAAAGCCAGTGTTCCTCGATTAGAAAGTATGATTTCGTAGGTGAGCAAATAACTATTTATAAAGCAGCTTTTTAACAGTCTACAAAGTGCTCTGTGAGGCAATATATTAGAAAAACTAAGTTAAAATGTAAACCCAGATGAAATCAGTGTAATAAAACTCAATCGCTAAGATGAGAACAAACTAAGAAATATAATAAGATAAAATAAAGCAGTAGAAAGACATCATATTAAGCCAGTCTGTAAAAATGATTATTTTTCGCCAAGGTAGGGATGTTTTTGTACAAGCTTTAAGTTTAAAGTTGTACAAAAGATAAAAATTCTGAGTATGGGTGACTTATCATTGACAAAAGTACAATAAATATTACGGTAAGATATATTCTAATAGGTGAACATTGCTCTGATCTGGGTACCAGGTGGTTTCTGTGGTGATATATATTCTGATGTTGGTGTTTGTGAACGTAACTCGTTAAATCGTCCTCGGCTCTCCTGCTGTCCCACGTTTCTCTCCTGAACACCGTCGGTTGATCAGCTGCAGTTTAACACAATCGGTTAAATTCTAGGATTGTTGAAAATTTACAATAAAAGAAAAAATGAAGTTGACTGACGGTTAACGAACGTTCAGAATGTTTTGAGTTCAGCTGTCGCAAGAATATTTATGGTTTATGGTTACATGGAAGGAAATAACTGTTTTCTTCCACATGTTGCACACTCACATGCACACACACACATTCACTCGCACACACACACACTGAGAATGGAGGATGGAGACTTTATTGTTTGATGTAATAGAAACACGATAAAATGTTTGTTTTTACTTGGAATGGGAAATGAAAACTTAAAATATGCCGTTTGTTTCACATTGACCTTTTTTTCATGTCATTTGTTACGACTGTACTATTCTACTTTTTCATTAAAATATAAAAAAAAAGCCACGTTGAGCAGAGGATCGTATTGTTTCATTAACTTAAGTGACAAGTGGAAAATGAATGTTTGAGCTCTGTAACATTCTAAAAAACAGATTCCAAATAGCTTTAAAGTCCCTCAAACTGTGTTCTGTATCAAAATATTTAATATTAACGTTCAGGCGTCAAAGGTCCGGATTCACAATATGAATATTGGATGTTATTTATTATAAATAAAAGTTTAATGAGCCACAAACTTGATATTTACAGAATATTAAAGGTACGAGAGAATTAAAACAAGTAAAGATAAATGAAACAGAAATCAGATATTGTTGTCAAAGTCTTAAGCAATAGAACAAACTGTGTTATGATCATCAGTACACATGCAGATACCCTTTGATATCCTTTTCTACTAAATAGCCTCCAAGTTGCAGTATTTATAGTATATTTACTCAAGTACTACACTAAAGGACAATTTTAAGATACTTTCCTGGAGTATTTCTATTTTATGCCACATTTCAGAGGGAAATATTCTGCTTCTGCTGCACAACATTTATGTGACTAGTTAAATAAAAACAGATTAATACCTACATACAAACCACAGCATCTGCTTTCTGGACCAGATGCAAAATAAAAACGCTGCTTACACATGAATGCACCAGTATTATTAATAATAATATATATATATATATATATATATATATATATATATATATATATATATAATACAATATCCTTCAATCCATTAACACCAACAGGTGTCATTCTGCATATTGCTTTTACTTTTGATACTTTGAGTACATTTTGCCGATATTACTTTGAATGTAAGACTTTTACTCGTACCAGTACTTTAATAATTTTACTTGAAGGAGCTTTTTATTGTGATGATGAAATGTAGTTTAAAGAGTAAATGTTTCTATAACAGGATTTCTTGTGATGTTAGTTGGTGTAATCCTGATGGCTTCCTTTATTGTTTATTCATGTATTGCATCAAAATAATTCTTTGAGACCATTTGCATTTATTACAAAAGTTTACATTTAAACTTTAAAAACACGACTTCTGTCCAAATCTTATTTTCTTTCAAATAAAGAAATAAAATAAATAATAATAAAAAACTGGTCCCGCTTTGAAAATACTTTTCACACATAAGTAATGTAATAAAATAGCTGTATTGTTTCTATGTCCCAAAAAAAATTGAGCGTGTGACGTCAAGACGTCCGCCGACGTCGCGTCATCGCGCGCTCCGCCCTCCTCGGGGGAAAAGCGCACATTCCTATTGTCCAAGATGGCGGCGTAGGAGCAGACCCCTCATAGGGCTGACATGTTTTTAAACGAGTTTACGCTTTTATTCGGACATTATATGCGAGTATTTAAACGTCCAGGCAGCGGTTAGCGTTTCTTTACCGGAGCGGTCGTCGCCTGCCACGTCGGAATTCGCTGCGCAGGCGCGGGAAAGTTTGAGCTCCCAGCATCCTTTGAAAAGATGAAGAGGCAGGCCGGGAGAGAGACGAGTCCGTCCAGGGCCGCCACTAAACGGATCCGGGAGCGGGAGAGCTCGCGGAGAGAGGAGCTACCGCTCCCGCCGCCTCCGTTGGCTCTGCTGCTGGCGGAGAGCCGGAGCTACCACCGACGGAGCCGGAGCCGGGAGCGAGAAAAACCGCGGCTACGAGAGGAGCGAGCGGCGGAGATCCACCACCGACACGAGCTCAGCCTCCTCGGTCGCCCGCCGCTGCGAACCACGACGTCGGCGGCGTCAACAGCGTCAACGGCCGCAGTGGAGCAGCAGCTCCCAACCGCCAGACCCGGCACCCTGGAGTACAAGACGCTGCTCATCAGCAACCTGGGCTCGCAGGTGTCGGACGAGCACGTGGAGGACGCGCTGTTTCACGAGTTCAAAAAGTTCGGCGACGTCAGCGTGAAACTGTCGCACACGCCGGAGCTCGGCCGGATCGCATACGTGAATTTCCGGCACCCGGAGGATGCCAAAGAGGCCCGGCACGCCAAATCCTCCAGGTTTGGTTTCATCTTCTTCTTCCTTTCTTTTTTTGATGTTTATTGGCGGATGGTAAATAATGAACTGGTGCATTACCGCCACCAACTGGTCTGGAGTGTGGATCAGGATGTCTAGTAGTTTAGTATACAACATTAAAATAAAGAGAAGATTAAAGAAACAAAACAACTGGCTCATATTTCAGGTTTGGTTTCTTCTTCTTCTCCTCCTCTTTCTTCCTCCTCTTCTTCCTCCTCTTTCTTCTCTTCTTCCTCCTTCTCTTCCTCCTCTTCTTCCTCCTCTTTCTTCTCCTACTTCGTCCTTCAGTTTAATGGCGGACTACAAACCAACGTTTGCGGTGCATTCCGCCACCTAACTGTACCAGAGTGTGTAACATCATGATTTGATGACAGTTATCATTTAAACACAATAATAAAGTTATTCATAAATAAGCGTTGAGTCCTGTATGTCCTAATCTTTAATCTACAGAAAGTAACCTCTTCTTTTCTACTTCTACTTCTCTCTCTCTTGACTCCAGGTTGGTTCTGGGCGATCGACAGCTTAAAATCGAGCCCATGTACGTGAGGAGGCGGAGCGTGACGCCGCCGCCGGACGCCGGGTATTTGCCCCTCCACCCTCCGTACCCTTACCGGCAGCGCTCGGTGTCCCCACCGGGTCCCGGTGTGAGCAGAGACATCAGAGACATCCGAGACATCAGAGCTCGACACTACGCCCTGGAGACCCTGGGGCTCAACAGAGAGAGGGAGAGGCTGTTGGATTATTACGGCATGCTGGACGAGAGAGGCCGACCGTATGGCTTCCCTCCGATGCCGGTGGTGGAGGATTTAAAACCAGAGGATGACCAGAGAGCGACCAGCAACCTGTTCATCGGCAACCTGGACGGCAACGTGTCGGAGGCGGAACTGAGGAGAGGGTTCGACAAGTACGGTGTCATCGAGGATGTCGTGATCAAACGGCCGGCGCGTGGACAAGGCGGCGCGTACGCTTTCGTGAAGTTCCAGAACCTGGACATGGCCCACCGGGCCAAAGTAGCCATGCAGGGGCGGCTGATGGGGGGCAACCCGATAAAGATTGGCTACGGAAAAGCCAACCCCACCACGCGGCTCTGGGTCGGCGGCCTCGGGTCCGGGAACTCCCTCGCCGCGCTCGCTCGGGAGTTCGACCGCTTTGGAAGTATACGGAACATTGACTACGTGAAGGGGGACAGTTTTGCTTACATTCAGTACGAGAGTTTGGACGCCTCCCAGGCCGCCTGCACCCAGATGAGGGGGTTCCCGTTGGGGGGACCCGAGCGGCGTCTGAGGGTGGACTTTGCTAAAGTCGAGGAGAGCCCCTCTCGGCCGTTTCCCACTGGTTACCAGCCACCCGTCGCAGCCCACTACGAACTCCTCGGAGAGGCTGCTGTCTACAGCCGCCATCGCAGCCTGGAGCGAGAGCTGAGAGGAGCCAGGGACCGCTCGTCGCCGCCGCTGCCACCGCCCCCTCCCTCCCACAGCCTCCCACCCCAGAGGGAGAGAGAGAGGGTTGTGTTGGAGAGGGACTACCCAGCCAGCCCCACCCGCAGCCTGGAGAGGAGAACGGTAGGAGTGGAAGCGTTCGGGAGGAGCGCGAGAGGAGCAAGGAGCCGGAGCAGGAGCAGGGAGCGGTGGCTGAAGGAGAGGGAGGAGAGGCGCAGCAGCAGGAGGAGGAGCAGGAGCGCGTCCTCCACCGACCGGCTGATGGAGGAGCGGGGGAAGGAGAGGGGGAGGTCGAGGGTCAGAGGTCAGGGAGGCGTCGCCGTGTCTCCCGACGCGAGCCCGGACCGAGCGAGGGTCCGCGCTCCCGACTCCACCACCGAGCCGAGAGACCACTCGCCCGAGAACGGAGGAGGAGGAGGAGGAGGAGGAGGAGGAGGAGGCGGCGGGCGACACTCTGCGGCCGCCAACGAAGAAGATCCGCCGTCCGGCCGCCACCACGGCAGCAAAAGATCCGGCGAGCATCTCAACAACCATCACCATCGAAACAGCGAGGTCGTCGCTGTCGCCGCCGCCGCCGTCCACACGGACACCTCCTCCTCTCCCGGCACGCTGTCTGAGTTCGCCCAGGCATCGCTCGCTAAAACGTGGCACGGCTTCTTCGCCCTCAAGAACAGCAGTTTCCCCGCCAACCTGTACATGCTGGAGGGCGGCTCGTCGTTCTTCAACGCCGTGATGAGGGACACCCGGAAGAAGCCGTCGCCGCAGAGCCAGAACCAGAACCTCCAGAACCAACCGGGCCAGCTGAAGATCGCCCAGCGGCTCCGCATGGACCAGACGCGACTGGACGAGGTGTCGCGCCGCGTCAAGCTCGGGCGTCCCGACGGGTACGCCGTCCTGCTGGCCCTCCAGGGCCCCATCGACCGGCAGGCGGCTCCTGCGGCCCCCGAGCCGGGTCTGCAGGCGCGCTTGCTCCGACACCTGGTGACCTACCTGCGCAACAAGGAGGCGGCCGGCGTCGTGAGCCTGCCGGGCGCTAAAGAAGGAGGTCCCGGGGCCATGCTGTACGCGTTCCCCCCCGGAGTGTTCTCGCAGCAGTACCTGCAGGCGGCCAAGAGGACTGTGGGTAATCTGGACGAGGAGCACATGGTCGTCGTGATCGTCAATGACACTAACTGACACTGAGGCGCTTTACGGAGGCACGAACACGACTACACAATACTTCCATGTTGTTGTTTTTAGATGCATTTTATGCTTTTATTCGGTATCCTATCAATGACGCTACATCTCTTATTACTTTATATCACTGAACTTGTCACATTTACAGGTGATGATTTTACGTGACGGGTCGTTTTAAACAACACTTAAAGGACGTTAAAGTTCAGTATTCTGCACACACTGTTGCTTTTATACTCTTAAGCTGTAACGTACAAACACTAAACCTTTGGTTGAAATGCTCGTTTACTTTATCTTTTCATCAGGAGATACCAAGTTGTTGTGTATATCACATATATACTCTGAGGTTTTTATACAAGGTGATTGTACTACAATGATATCTGACTCCACAGCCCGTAGAGACAGGAGGGACTTCCTGAACTCGTCCCTGTGACTGTATATTTTAACATCGATCTGTGTTTTTATCAATGAACCATTCCAGTTGTTTCTGCTCTTTTAAAGGTGCGAGTGTGTTGTTGCATGCAGGAGAAGAGAAGAAGAAGTTATGTTTTGTCTCTGTTTGCTGGAGGTCACGTGATCAGCTGTCATACTGGTGCGAGGTCCGATCATCACGGTTCGGATTTTATATTGTATACAGACTTCTTATTAGATCTGAATGCATCGATCCATCCGTCTCTCATCCATCCTCCTGGTTTTCTTTACCTTGTTTTAAAGTGTGTTTATATGATGGCTCGTCTCAGTCAGTGTTCTACTTCAGTAGATGTTCTGCTGTGGATTCATTGAGAATGTTTTCACCTCTTTACTCTCTGTCAGACGGACCTGAAGCTGTTCTCTATGATCTCCCCACACACACACACACACACACACACACACACCACAGACTCCATCCACATAAAGAGTGGTTTAACCTCAGAGCACCGGAGCAGCAGCTCTCCTGCTGCCTCCATCTCTGACTGCGTTTGTCATTGTGTGACTCTGGTGATTTGAAGGTTTTGGGTTTAACGGGTTTGTTCAGATTCACATAAAGATGTTTTTGTTTGATGGTTTTGAAGAGAACAAAGACTGATATGCCGGTTTATGTTCTCCGTCTGACAGCAAAGTAAAGAGGCGAAAACATTCTAAATATAACGTTCATTTAAACTGATATAGATTGTTTTAGGAGTCTAGAATACGTCCACAGCAGAACATTACTGAGAAGAACTGTCATACCAACACACTTTAAAACATCAGTACTGTCCCTTTAAATGCATCCTCATTTACACCTTTGATTACTTCTAGAAATATTCAAACACCTGGGTGGTAATTTAATTTAAACTCATTTCAGTCATTCTTAAAGTATCTTTAAATGTCTCCAGCTGTAATCAACAACAACATTCCGGCCGATGATCATGAATGAAATCGATCTAAAGCGGTGAAATGATCTGTGACATCATGTGTGCTGCTGTTCACTGAGTGAGGATGTGTGTGGGTGGTGTGCGACGCCTCACGTAGTCCGGGTGGTTTATTATGTTTAAAGCTCCATGTTGTTGTTGTTGTTTACTACATTTATTGTTTTATTGTTTTTTACATACGCCGGGTTGTTTCTGTAAAACCTCTCGAGGAAACTGAGTCAGATTTTAACACCGAGTCTGTTTTTATCCAACCGGAGCAGAAGTGATGAAGAGTGATGAAGAGAATAAAGAAGAACGAGACGGAAGTTAAACATGTTTTTATTTTATTCTCTTTCATTTCTATTTGTTTTCTTACACGAGGAGCTAAAATACACAACTAGACTCAACTGATTTATCTTTTATTGATTCAGAACTCGGTCTTTAAAACGTCAGAAGAAAAGTAGGTTTTTAAAGTAGATTGTTCTTCTGAAGTGAATATTTTCTGGTTTCTCTCGTCTGACGATAAACTAAATATTTGTTCATGTTGAGCTTTAAAGAAACACTGATTTACATGTTTATTCCACTTCTGACCTTTTATAGATCAAACGACTGATCGATCATAAAATAATGAACAATAACAATAATCTTTAGTTATTAGCGTTATTAAGCTTCCTGTCGACAAGTTCAACTTCATTTGTACTTCTTTCATTCACTTACGTCAGAGTTAATCCGGTACATTTAAATACAGCTTTAGTATATTTGTACTCATAGTATTTCCATTTTCTACTTCATTACATTCCAGAAGTACATATTGTACTTTGTTTACTCCTCTTTGTTTATCTGACGGTTAATTATTTGTCAAACAATCATGCTCATAAGAACAAAGTAGTTTTATTCTGGAAATGAGTCGTTAAGTTTTCTCGTAGAAAAAGTGAAACATCTGCAAAAAAGTGAAGTCGTAATATTTCAGTGTTTTCATTTTAAATCAACTAGTTTCATCATTTCTGTCATTTTTAATCTTGTTTAAAGACACAAACGAAAGTTTTATGACTCAGAGACAAAAGACTTCTGCTTTTTGCAGATGAAAAACTTTATTGAGAGTTAAAACTTTGACAAACTGCAACAGAAGATGCTGCTCACACGTTTACTCATCTTATAATCCTTTAATATTTAATAACATTGTGAAGCATCGTGAGTACTTTTACTTTTCCTACTTAGAGTAGAATTTGCTGTCAATGCTTTCGTACGTTTTAGATTCGATGTGTTTTACTTGTAAAGGAGTATTATATAAATGTGGTAATACTACTTTTTCCACCACTGGAAGTAACATGTTCACACATGATCGATGTTTTTACTTTATTTCCTAAAAGTACATTTAGTGTTCTTCATCTCGACACACGCAGTGTCTAATTTATTAGTTTTTGGTTCTAAAGTCGCTCCATCCAGCTACATTATTATTATTATTGTTATTATTATTATAGCGGTTATGAATCTGTGGCTCGAATGTGTTTTTGATTAAAATAGTTATGAAGAATATCAGAATAACAACTGGTTGAAACTGAACGATAATCAGCCTGAAGAGCTTCAACGTGTCCTGGAACCCAAATGGAAACTCAATAAATGAGGTCACGTGACCTAACGTGTTGCTGAATGTTCATCACGGCCTGTAAATAAAGTTTTGTACAAAACGCAGTTAAAGAAAGTTAAAGACAAGACTTTATATCCTGAATAAACTGGTTTATGAGCGATGACGTCACTCAGGCCTGCAGCTCAAACACACAGATTCCCTCTTTGTTTGTTCTCTGTGTCAACATATTAAATGTGTATTCTGTAGTAAAATAAAATGTAATAAACATTTAACAAATGTACATTAAGTATACTCACTTGTATGAATTTTCAGCTTGATAGAAATCAAGAAAATAATCAACAGATTAATAGTTAAATAATTTGTTAACAGTTCCAAATGAGCAAACAGTGAAAATTCTGCTTTTACACAAATACATGAGTTAAACAAATCTATTGATATAATATGAAATAATATCACGTTTCACTGCCTTTGTGCCACAAAGCCACACTGAACAAACAGCTCTAAACAATAGTGACGGCACACAATGGGTTAAACCAAGTGAACGTAAAACAACGCTGACTGTGATGTTGTTTGATTGGTTATTCTAGGTGTCAGTCAGCCACACCTGCGGTAATTGGTTGCAGGTAAAGCAGGGGGCGGGGTGAAGAGACCCTCTCTCTTGGGGAGTGCTCCGTGTAGAGTCACGCTGATGACTGTCAGAACGGATTTACAGAGGGAGTGATTACCTCTTTCCTTATTCAATATATTATATCTGTGTTGGGTAAATCAAATTACATGTAATCAGATAAACACAGTTTTTAGAGTTCAGACTTCCGGGTCATTGTATGGAAGACCTCCTTCGTGTGTTGATCAGTGAACCAGTGAGTGTTGAACATATCCACCCTGTGCTCTGGGTTTAGGGTTATAAAGAGGTTTTAATTGAGCTTTAACCAGGAGCTCCTGTAGGTTCTTATTCCTCCTGAATGCTGTAATGGTGCTGTGGTGATGAGGTACCTGTAATGTACTCTACTAACAGCAGACGGGGAGTATGTGTGTGGTTACAAATGGGAGGTCAGAGGTCACCACTGTAAGGTTAGTCTGCTGAAATGTCCTGTGAGATTTTCTAAGGACGGTCCTAGAGCCCCCTCTGCTGGCCAAAGATAGGAACTGCACTCTGACAGCCGCATTGAAATCCTCCTGTGTGCTACAGATTCTATGAGACCTCAACAACTGTGACGTAATCAAGCCTGCATGAGTGTGTTTCGGGTGGAAACAGCGCGTGCGTCTGTCTCTTTAAAGAACACGTTTACATCCAGTGTGTGAGTCTCATGGAACCCGTCAGAAAGTCAAATTAGGAAAATTCTCCATTAAATTGAAAGTGATTTTTGGTCAAACGGATCTGTAACAGCTGTAGTGACTCTTTGTCTGCTCTGTTTTTGTTTGGGTGTTTCTTACGGCTTGTATGTCCTCTTTCATGTCAACACCAGTATCGAGTCTATAATATCAACAGTGAACCGGATTAAGTTGTGAGGACCGTGAAGTGTTTTCACTGTATTGACATGACGGTACGTGTGACGTAACAGGGTGTGTGGTGGAGAGAGGCCTGGGGGGGGGGTCGACCTGGAGGGACCTCCTGTGGTTCGCTCCACTTCGTGGGGTCCTTGTCGATTCTAGGCAGCATATAGGATAATCTGGCTCTGGGTTCCGAGCTGCCCAAATGATGAATTATTTTCTCGTAGAGAGTTTGGATGATTTTATTCATAATTGTGAGTTTGTGAAACTACACTGGACATTTAAATAATCTTGTATAGATGAGAGCAGCGGTGATAACGCTTCTCAAAGTTGTGTTTTAATTAAAATAAGAGCTCACTGGTGTGTTGGTTGAAAGCTTCTTTAGTCTAAACTCACGATGAAAAATATCATAATTCATGTTTTTAGAGGTTCTTTATAAAAAGGCAAACCACGTGTACATTGTGATCTTTTTTTAATGTAATACAGTCTGGCGGTTATACATCATCAATGCATATGAAGGAGACATGCATATGAATGAGTAGTTCGTGTTCCATGCAGTACTTTGTGTTTCCCTCCATGTTCTGCAGTCAGACCACAGCCTCACTCCACAGACCGGCCACAGAGCGACACCTGCTGGTGAGTCGGTGAAACTGCACCGGTATTTTTTTTCAATGAAAACAGGAAGAACATCATGTGAAAATAGAGAACAGCGTTTATTCAGTGGAATAAAACCAGTCGCGCTTGTTAAACACACACATGTGGAGTCTAGAATGAGTCTGAATGAGGTGGACTACATGTCCCTCTTGTCCCCTTCAGTCCTGATCACGTTTAGAACACAGACTGGACATAAAGAGGTTCAGGGTTCTTCATAGAAAGTCCTGAACAGTTTATCTGCAGCAGAACAACACGATGAAGACATAAAGCTCCAGATGTGACTCTGTGTTGTTTCCTCCTGGTTCGTCTCTCCTCTCCCACAGCTTCTGGTCTCACCTTCTGGTCTCACCTTCTGGTCTCACCTTCTGGTCTCACCTTCTGGTCTCAGGCTCGTGTCTCGTTTATCCTCAGACCATCTCCGTCCTCTGGAGTGTCCGAGTCAGCAGAAACCTTCAGCAGCTCCACGAGTCCTTCGTTCAGAGCGTCCGGCTGAAAGAGCCGGTCAGGGTTAGGGTAGGTCACGTGTCTGTGTGTCCTCCCCCTCCCCGTCTCTCTCTCTG
>NW_022280229.1:160423-212654 GCF_004355925.1 Anarrhichthys ocellatus | reverse complement strand
ACTTGGTCGGGGCAGCTTTTGCATGAATTACTGCATCAATGCGGCATGGCATGGAGGCGATGAGCCTGTGGCCCTGCTGAGGTGTTATGGAAGCCCAGGTTGCTTTGATAGGGGCCTTCAGCTCATCTGCATTGTTGGGTCTGATGTCTCTCATCTTCCTCTTGACAATACCCCATAGATTCTCTCTGAGGTTTAGGTCATTCAAGAATTTGGTTGAGAATCACAAGGAGTGAACTGCGGCTGGAGTCAGTGCTTCAAGAGCCACCACACACAGACGTATCCAGGACATGGGCTACAACTGTCGCATTCCTTGTGTCAAGCTACTCCTGAACCAGAGACCTAAGAAGTGTCTTACCTGGGCTAAGTTGCCTGAGCTAAGTTACCTGGACTAAGGAGAAAAGGGACTGGACTGTTGCTCAGTGGTCCAAAGTCCTCTTTTCAGATGAAAGTCAATTTTGCATTTAATTTGGAAATCAAGGTCCAGAGTCTGGAGGCAGAGGCACACAATCCAAGTGTCTTGAGGTCCAGTGTGAAGTTTCCACAGTCAGTGATGATTTGGGGAGCCATGTCATCTGCTGGTGTTGGTCCACTGTGTTTTATCAAGTCCAAAGTCAGTGCAGCCTTCTACCAGGACATTTTAGAGCACTTCATGCTTCCCTCTGCTGACGAGCTTTCTGGAGATGCTGATTTCATTTTCCAGCAGGACTTGGCACCTGCCCACACTGCCAAAAGCACCAATACATGGTTTAATGACCACGTTATCACTGTGCTTGATTGGCTAGCAAACTCGCCTGACCTAAACCTCAGAGAGAGTCTATGGGGTATTGTGAAGAGGAAGATGAGAGACATCAGACCCAACAATGCAGACGAGCTGAAGGCCCCTATCAAAGCAACCTGGGCTTCCATAACACCTCAGCAGTGCCACAGTCTCATCGCCTCCGTGCCACGCCGCATTGATGCAGTAATTCATGCAAAAGGAGCCTCGACCAAGTATTGAGTGCATACTGTATACGGACATACTTTTCAGTAGGCCAACATTTCTTTATTAAAAATCCTTTCTTTAATCGGTCTTATGTAATATCAAATTTTCTGAGATACGGAATTTGGGGTTTTTATTAGCTGTAAGCCATAGCCTAATCATCAAAATTAAAAGAAATAAACACTCAAAATATATCACACTTTCGATGATATTCTAATTCATTGAGATGCACCTGTATACATCAATCATTGTTTGGAATTGTTGAGGGAATACTTTTTATAACACTTCAAATATTCAGAAATTACCTGTTCCTCGGTACAAATGTATGACATTTACTTTTAAATATCTCTTAATTGGGACAGTAAAAATGTCTAATTTTCAGTGTGGGTGGAGTCTACGATGTCCTCAACACATACATGTCAGCCATTGTCTGGAATTATTGAGAAAAATATTTTTGTAGCACCTTAAATATTGTGATATTACCCATTTTTGTCCTGAACATATATGCATTAGTCATTGTGGGGAATTATTGAGAAAAACATTTTTATAGCACCTTAAACATTTAAAAAATGTGCCATTTGAAGACACAAATTCAGTTCAGAGTTTTTGCTTCGTAAAAAATCTCTTAATTGACTGTCAGTCAGGTATTATTAATTTCCAGCAACCCTCAAATCAAAGAATAAAGACACTTTATGCACAATTTAGGTGTATTTTCCCTTTAACTCAGGAGATGCAGGTAGCATGTTTTATACTTTATGCGAATATAATTCATTTAATCTCATTTCATTATGCAATATGTATACTTTGTTGGCATCTTATTCTGAAAACCGGATGTTCGTCTAGAAAACCGGAAGTTGTCTCACGTTAATCTTTCCTCTAACTTTGCAAAGTTCTTCGCTCGCTCCCGATCTTTGGTTGCGTTTACCGTAAGTTTCAGCGTATATGTGCACTACAATTTAAGTGTCTGCTGAGTTGACCACGGAGATCTGAGTGTCTGCTGACTTGACCGCAGTGAATATCTGCTTCTGTGATCTCGTGTCCTTTCTGGTCTGGCTTGCTTATTTTAGACAAGAATTACAGCGCCAGTCAAACCAAAACCCGCTACTGCCACCTATTGGCGAAAATGAGTATCGCCCTGCAGCTACTTTCGGTGAAAGTAGGAGTTTAAAAGTCACACAAAACGTTTTAAGTTCTAATAACCAGAAAATAATAGCGAGGGGGGCAAGGTAATGACACAACTAATACAATAACAACTGTGCAAATAATTGTAGCCATTAAATGGTACATGGTGCCACACATGCATGAATCACAGAGTAATTACACAGTTAAACCGTCATAGTGTGAATTCAAGTTTCAATGACAAGCGTTGTCGACCGTTACTGAGACAAAATATGCGATCGAGATGTCGGCATTAATGCTTTCTATTTGCCAATCCCTGATATTGCTACAACATGTTGGAATACAGCTACGGTTATTATTTGTTTCATGTAAAAATGAAGCCAATACCTGTAGATACATTATCTGCCGAGAGTGCGTCTCCTCTCTGCTCTGACTGCAGCGCGAGGCTTCTGTGGGCGTCGGCGGAGGGGCTCACGGCAGCACCCGCTGCGTAACGTATGTGCTTTAACGTCAAAACACCAGAAAATTCTCCAATAACACCAGAACAAGTCGCTAGATTTGTCACTAGTAGCTTTTGACAAAAAAAAGTCGCCATGAGGGTTTGGGAAGTCGCAAGATTTAACAAGAAAGTCGCCAAATTGCCAACACTGGCACCGGCTAAATATGTCCCCAGAGCAACATTGGACGTAACAATGGTTCCTCTCACATATAAAACCAAACAAAATCTTCATAAAAACAAGTTGTACAAATAATAATACATATAAACAAGCATATTAAAGCTACTGCAGATGTAGAAACAAACGTTCACTATTTAAAGACAAAGTGCATCCTCCTTTCTTTGTTAATAAAGAGTTTAATCTCACGGTTGTTCAGTACATCCGTGCGTTTTAGTTCCAGTAAGAAGTCCTTCTCCATTCATGGACGCCAGTGAAGACAGTCGAGCCTCCCCAGTTGTATTTCTTGAATACATTTTAATGCGTTTGAGGGCTGAAAATGTCTGCTCGGCAGAGGCAGCAGATATTGGGATTGTCACCGCCCAACATGCCAGGCTAGCCCACTGACCAATCACGTACTTGTAGGCCAGCTAGCAGGCTATGACACGTCAAAGAATACGCCCAACATGTCAAACTAAAGATCTGATTGGTTGAAGACTATGACAATCAACAATATCGTCCCCATTCACTTAAACTGCAAAGGGATTCACTTGTGAGTCTGCAGGCCTCGGGTCTCTCTTCTTACCTAGAGACACAGAGGTGAAATCTGATTGGATAAAAGCTCTACTTAAAACAAGCTGCACTGGAAGCAGAGCAACTGAGGAACACAGTAGCTGTCTGAGTAAGAAAATCGCTGTCTGAGTAAGAAAATAAGATAATGGGAAAAATATTTTTTATAAATTATAATACATGTAGTGTATTTAAGAAAAATGATTCAATTATAAAATAGCTATAACTTTGTGATTCTGTTTAGGCCAGCAGAGAAGGCCTTGCAGGCCCTGACAGCCCACCACTGACGTAACGTTAGCAGCACCGGAGCTAACCGCTAATGTATGGAGGTTTCATTGAGTTACATTATGAGGCGATCAAGTAATGCTTTCAGTAAAAATCAGTACTGACAAAAGGTAAATTATAACGCTATCATGATGTGTTCAAATGAATCTTGTATATTATAGTATTTGGCGAGAAAAGATGAAAGTTATCACATGTGTGATTTCCTAACACTACCTCTAAGCAGCTGATAATGCATAAATAGTGCTACTAATGCCAAGTTTTTTTTGTCACTAAAAATACAAATGCAAATAACCACTAAAGATAGATAGATATTATATTGGTATTATATCTAATAATGTCATAAGTGATCGTCTAACACTCACAGGGGCCATTTTTTTTTTTGCAGAACGAGATATTTTTACTTTCGATACTTTACAGTAAGTACGTTTTGCTGATTATACTATGGTACTTTTACTTAGTACGTAGGATTTTGAATGTAGGACTCATGCTTGTAATGGACTATTGGTATTGCATTGGTACTGTTACTTAAAGGATCTGAATAGTCATTCATCACTGCTGAGAATACAAAGTTTACATCTGAGTTGTGAGTGTGTGACTTGCTCCTCCTTTCTTTGAATTTGTTAGTTTGGCTTTTTATTTGACCCAATCTGTTTTAACATGTATGGAGAATGATCTTATACAGTAGGTGACAATGTTCATAAAAACATAATTGACAAAAGTTTTTTTGTCTCATCTTGATGGCAGATTCATTCACTTGTGTTAAACTTGAATGTACGACCTGCAGGACAATACACCTTCTATATGGTAATTTTTGCAGTGTAACGTTGGCTGTTGTGATTGTGCTCTTTTTTTTTGCACATTAAAGCTGTCTGCACTCTCACTGTTCAGACTAAATTGGGTTCATACATTCTGACTTTGTGAGGGCATTATTTCTTTCTCTGTGGCTACAGCTCCCCACTGGTATCCGAGCAAGATGGTGAAGTTGGAAACTCCATTATGGGCGGGCCCCTGATGAAAACCCATTAATGGCCCTGCAATCGGGATTGAGGTAGGGGAAAAGACCTGGCAGTGCAACCGCACACAAAGCCATAAAGCCTGATGTAGCTGCCTCTCATCGAGCATCTGCAGCTGAGGAAGAATAACTGTCTCGGTGTCTGCCGACCTGTTGAATTAAAGGGGGCATTAACTGCTGCTTCCTCTGCATTATTGATGGCCAGCTCCATTCCTGAGGCCATTATGCCTCCTATTTTTCCTCTTGCAATTTTCTGGTAGACGTCCCACTGTCTTCAAACACACTTCCGTGAGTGAAGGCGAGTGTGGGTTCAGGCAGAGGGCTCGCACTGCTCCCTGCAGGGTGCTGTTATTTTAAGCCGAACCCACCACAATCAATGTGTGTGTTGTTCCCTGTGTCAAGTGAGAGTTATCCCAGGATGACAAGCATGGCATGATGAGTGTTACGCAAGGTGCCACCTACAGTAACGAGAGCGAGGCCGCTGTTTGGCATTTGGGTGCCTTAAGGGTAATTGGGAGCTCTAAGCAGCCAACCTGACCCCGCATTAATCAGGAAATACAAAAGACATTTAATTAGCTGAAACTTCACAAATAGGCATTAAGAAAGATGGTTTATAGGATTAAAAACAAAATAGAACAAATCTTTGAATAAATGCATATCTGAAACAGGAAATGAAAACATGATTAAGTGTTACAACATAACCAAGACTTTGAATTCCTTGATCTGAACAAAACATACTCTATGATAGATCAATTAAAAATGCAAACAAAACTATAAAAATGATATGTAATGAAAAGACAACACTTCATTTGTCTTCTATACTACTGTGACAGAAACAAAAAGTGCAAATGCATCCAACAACAACTATGTACACACGAGACCTAAGTGCGAGATGCCGAATCACATGCTGCCTCAAACTCAGCGGATGGGTGCTCCTCATTCCCCACCTTTGTGTGACCTCAAAGAGACAAAAAAACAGACTTTATTCTTCTTTTTAGTTCGATTTTGATGCCATGTGCTCACTAACCGGGATTACCTCATGACTCACCTCAGCTGCCGCGTACATTTGTTGTTGAGCTCTCTCACAGAAGCTAATACTGCCGGCTTTATCTGCTCTCACACAGCTTGAGACACCTTACCTCACGGCTGACCTCATCCTGTCATATGATTTAATGAGCAGCGCTGTGTCACAAACCGCAGTGTCAGGGGTTTGACAGGTTAGGTCTATACAATGCACTAAAGATTAATGAGGTCATTTCCTCTGTGTGTGTGTGTGTGTGAGTGTGTGTGAAGGAGAGGAAGAATGACACTTGATGACTTTGGGATTCATACAATAAATGACATAAATAGACTCTGGTCTATATATCTGCTTGGAATGTAACAGCTCAGCCTGGCCAATGATAATAGCCTGACATTTTTTCATATTCAGTCCCCGGGGATTTGTGTATTCTGCCCTTTGATTCTGCCCGTGTGTGTGTGTTTGCAGAGTTGTCTATGAGGTAGATGGCTTTGGCTTTATGATGATAACACTCTCTCAGGGTGTCCAAAATCAATCAAATCCAAACCCAAATGCTTGCCTCGCATCTCCACAGGCTATCTCAAAGGTTGGTATTGATTATTCACCCATTCCTGCCTTTCGGACGGCCAGACGCAGGAGACATGGAGATGTGAAATGGAGAGACGATAATGCAGTTACTGGGGGGAAGCCTTTGTACACCAGCAGTAATGTTTGAGGAGAGAGGAAGTTGAATGTCAAAGAAAAACAGATGTATTATGATAACCATGGCGAGCAGGCAGGAGCCTAATGCATGTCAGAACACGCAAGTTCTTCTGAGCAATGGACTGTACGCAAATTATTAGGGGAGGACGGATGGTCAATAAAGGGAGAGGTTACTGTCATTTTCATTTCTGCTGATGGGAGGGTTATCTAACTATTTTAGGGGAGACAAACGATATACAATATTTATACCAAAAAGTATACTTTTATATGCACCACTGAGGTATGTTTTGCCTCATGCTGATGTTTTTGGTGTGAACATATTGCTGTGCACAATCCCTTCAGCACAGAGCAGTCACTTCTTTGCAGTTCACTCATTTTGTGGCTGTAATAAGCACTTATTTAGCAGTTCTTTATAGAACAAATAAACAGTGGTTGTATTTTGACCATTTTATATTTGTCATAAATATATTATTTTGATATATTCGGGTAAGGATCCCAAAAAATATATATATTTAAATGTATATGAATAATGGTGGGTAGGTGCCTTTAAAAATAAAATAGAATACAACATCCACCCAAATAAATGTGATACAGTCCCTAATATTTTGTATACCCACTGACAAACTTTAAGCACTTTATCCAAATCCATATCACACCATAAACTGGCTTCTTTGGTTTGTTTGCAATACATTTCCTCAATACAAGAGCAGGAAATTGATAACTAATCACATTAAATGTGTTAATCAACTTTGAAAGCCCATAAATAATGCTGTGAATTACAGTGAAGCCATTAATAACATTTAGCCGTGGATAGTGTGCTGCTGTCTTCAACGGGGGCACAACCATCCGGTCCTCATCGTCTAAAACTGGGTGAGATGAATGTCTGCACTTCTTCCTGTCACCACCACAGACCTCCACTGGGTGGCGCTAAAACACCAGCGCAGCTCCAGCAGCCTCCACGCTCAGGCTGATGATGAATCCGTCTGCTCTCTCTCATCCCTCGGATACTTCAAATCCGTTTCTCTGACTGCACGAAGACGTTGCCAAAACCCAACTGCAACCTGGACGGAGGATTGTAAAAAAAAAAATAATTAAAAGAAATGCTTGAATCCAGAAACTATGAGTGACAGTCCGGCGTGTTGTCCAGCTGCCGTGGCGCTCTGGCAGAGGAGAAGTTGGGAGTCAGAGTCGGAGGACCAGCAACTTTTATAGACTTTTAAATCCACCGCCTGCAAGTAGTCAGCAGCCCCAGTTTAGACTTATTTTACTCGGGGAGTGCGCGTCTGGAGAGCTTTGACATTAAACCAGTGTTCTTTAGGTTATGTGTTGTCGACGAGGGCGTCTTGAAGCGACAAGGAAATGGCATTTCTGTGAAGAGCAGGTCTCTGGTTTTTGTGGTTGACAATGGAGAATAAATGAAAGGGACGTTTCAGGGGATTAATTGACTGCAGCACAACGACAGGTAGGTTGACAAACCCTGAACATGTTACTGTCATATATGTTGTACGTCAAACTGGTGTAATTTGTAGCTTTTACTACGCAATGGAATTACAGACTTCAAACTATTTTATACTGCGAATTTCGAAAAAGCCTTAAAGCCTTAATAGCGCACGTGTGACTGCGAATCAGCCGAACCTGCGAATAAACTCATAGCTTCCACTATTGATCGCTTCCACTATGATGAATATTTATTAAGTTGAGATACACCGGCTGATCTACTGGAAACTAATGACTTTCAGGAGACGTGCAGGTGTAGCTGTAGGCTGGGGGAAAAAATCACTCAGAGAATATGAGATATGTGTGGCAACATGAAACCAGCGTTGGCTGCTCAAATTAGACAGAAATCATGTTTCCCCAGAGAGGGATCTGGCTGCTCATTTTGACTGAACAAAGACAAAAGGAAACGGTTTTTTCTATATGTTCATTTTTTTGAAATATATGAAAGGCAAATGTGTGTGTGTCTGTGTGTGTCTGTGTGTGTGTGGTCTCATCAGCATGCCCTCAAGTTATTATCTGATCATGGCTTTAGAGAAGAAGAATATAGAATCTAAATTTTCTGGATTTATTGATAATCTTGTGAAAAACTGGCATGAAATCATCCCTCTTTCTATTTTTGTCATTATCTATCCATCTATCTATCTATCTATCTATATATCTATCTATATATCTATCTATCTAATGTGAAAACGCTGCATAATATTTCCATATCTAATCGTTTCCATCGCCTGTACCTTGGTAAAGGTAACCCCCAAACCTAAACATGGCTCCCCACAGTATAGCCCTCTATCCAGTGATATGGGACCTGGAGCAGACTTCACAGCGTGGGCTGTGTCCTCCATCCGTGTGATTCCCCCTCAACTCCAACATAATACTAATATTAAAAAAAAAATAAAAAATCAGTTCCGGCTATAAGCGGCTTGTTGGTGACTTAAGAAAAGTACAATGCTGTTATCTTGTTGGATTATGTTGAGAAGAGACGGGTGGAGTCCCCAATGAGAACTGGCTCTTGTGTGTGCTGTCAGCTGCTCTGCACTCAGACTGTAGATATTTATGATTATGCTTACACACCACTGTGAATATTTCTCTTTCTACAACCCCTCCCCTTCCACTTCCTCTCTTACTTTTTTTTCTATCTCAGTCCATCTCCTTGCTCACTCCCTTCTTTTATCTGCCCTGGATCCTCTTGACAAGCCTTGTGCGGGCAGCTGTTGTTGTTTTTTTCTTTATTTGTTGTTTACCCCCTCAATTAGTGCTATCATCCTATTTCATCCTGCGGAATATGAGGACGGTAATAACCCTTACAGTCATAATGCAGGGTGATACAATTTAGCTGTGATTAATTGAAGTCCCCTCAGAGAGTCAAAGGAGGTGTAGATCTTCCCTTTCACACTCACTGACAGGCAACCCATTATATTGTTTTATAGATCGCCGTCAGTAGCCCTTGAAGCTGCCTGCGGCCCACTGTTATTCTGGAGGGTTTTATTGTGCAGCGTTATTGGTTGGTATTGCTGACAGGCAGAGCAAAGGCCACCCTGGGAGTACTGGAGATGGGATCCCTGTGACAGTTCCACTGTATTTGATAGTAACCCTGGAAACTTGGGACAGGGTTACTATCAAATACAGAGGAACGGTTGCTCGTGCCGTTTTTTGGTGGCACTGCATCTCGGCAAAAAACATCAGGAATGCAGAGGTTAGACAGATTAGACCGCAATGTCGGTCGTGCTTGTCTTCTTAAAAGCCACCGTCCCCACTGATATTGCAACAAACGGCAGCGCCCGCAGAAGGCTCAGCGCAGACGGAGGCTCGGAGAGAGCACTTGATATGCATGAGCCACCAGGTGATTTCCAGAGGAAGAGCACCGCGGATAAGAGGCTTGTCTCTAGTTTTAAGGAGCCACCCCAGGCAGTATTTGTGTTCTCCGCAAGCTTCCTGCTCACTCTGTCAGATCAATAGGGCATCATATGAGAGTCTGACTCGCGTTTGCAGGCATGAGAAAAAACAATACAGATTTTTTTGCACTCCAGTTATGTATGTATTCACAGCTCTGTGGTGGCTAATAAGATTGCCTGTTGAGACTACAGCCCTCCCAGCTGTCTCCATGTGAGACTGACGGCATCGCTGCAATTATACATGCAGGATGCATATACATGTGCATGTGTCTCACAGAGAACATAGCACTACATAGCACACATAGCACTGCAGCACCACGAGTTAACCATAAAATCCCGGGTGTTGCGTCATTTCAGAAGCTCCGTATTCACCCCCAGCCTTTGCAGATGTGGCTTAGTGGAACAATAAAAAGTCAACCATCTATCTACATGATTACACCCAATTTCGGCACCCCGAGATTCGCTGCTCAGCGGCGTTCATGGGCTAATGTGTTTAGAAAGCACAGTTTGTTCCACCTCTCAAAGCGCCAGCTCGAGCTGCTGGGGCGAATCCATCGGGTGTTTTTTAAAGGGAAATTCAAAGCCCCACCGTAGTGAGCGAAATGCAGCATTGTTCCGCTCGTGTGCAGCTCCGTCATGTACGGAGGAGGAGGAGGAGGAGGACATCCCATGTTTTATAGATGCCATTTAAAGGAGCATGCCCAAGATGGGCTGGATGCAATGAACTGTAACCGCGGACAAAACAGCAAGACAATAAACAAACAAATTGGTTTCCTGGAAGCCAGCAGTGTCCCAAACTCGCCCGGGCTGATCCTTGTCAATGCGGCTAGTTTTTTTTTTCGTCGTTTTTTCTCAGATTAGGCTGTGATGCAAAAACTCCACATTTTATTTATTCATGCTG
This sequence comes from Anarrhichthys ocellatus, assembly GCF_004355925.1. Lineage (NCBI taxonomy): Eukaryota > Metazoa > Chordata > Actinopteri > Perciformes > Anarhichadidae > Anarrhichthys > Anarrhichthys ocellatus. Next base: position 202,026 of record NW_022280229.1, on the reverse strand, counting down.
ATTTGCTGTGTATGTTTGCTTGTGTATGTGTATGAGTGTGAGTGTGTGTGTGTGTGTGTGTGTGTGTGTGTGTGTATATCCGAAGTGCAACAGTGTTTGTGAAAGTGGGTGTTTTCCTGAGTGTTTGTGTGAATGATTCGTTTGGGCACATCAGGCATGTGCAGGCTTCTGTATCTCTTACTGCTCTATTAACGTTGTGTGTGTGTGTGTGTGTGTGTGTGTGTGTGTGTGTGTGTGTGGTAATGTCATTGTATTCTATCAGTTCCTTCTGCTGTTTTACTCAATGTGCATGACTGGAGTTCAGACAGTGATCCTACAGGGCTCGATCGTGTAAAGTTCACATAAACACGTTGTGCTAACTCGAAGTAAACAGCTCATGTTATGCATGCATTCAAGGTGTATTTGTTTGATTTCTCTGCATAATAATATTTAATAGAGTTTGAAGTAGGAAGATCTATACCGGGCCTCGCTGGTTTCAGAATTAAAAGTCCCATTCATTTTTCTTTTAGACAGTGTGAGGTGACGGACCGTTTGGATGGTCATGAGATTGTCTTGGCTGAACCGTCAGCACAAAGCTTCTCTGTTCTTTGTTTACATAGCCGAGCTTGCCTTTCAGTGCATGTGAGCTACCCCGCTGTTTAGCTCGCTGCTCCGCACTGCTCTCATGTGGCGGGTTATAGACAATAACGCCATCACGACCAACAACGTTGTCCAGGAAGCGTAGCTCCCATCTTCCGGTTCCCCTTCAGGTCAACACTGTTAGCTCTGTCAGCACTGTTGCCGTTGTTTTCACTGTTAACACCGTCAGCACCGTTCGCTAACGCCCCGTTGAGAGCCGTGTGTAGGCAATAGATACGCTATGAATTTGGTGTTGAGCACCTTTACCCCAAGGCTGAGAAGCCATGTTTTGCTGCCCTCTATGTTTTTTAGTTTCAAGCCTTTTGACCCCTTTAACCACACCCAGCATCCCTGTTGAATGATGTCACAGCGTCCGGGAGTACACCTTTACATCATTCTAGCAAAGTGAGGACTTAAACCAATGGCAGAAAAAGAAGAGGGTGATAAGTTACTCTTTAACTACAGCTCCCAAGATGCATTTCAGTAAGAGACATCCAATCACAGAATCTTTAAATTTGTTGTTATGCATGACGATAATATCATGGGGAGTTAAAGATTATTATGTTGAGAAAACAAATAATATAAAATAAATATGTCTCTTTAAATATCCTATCTTATTGATCGTCTTTTGACCCCCCTTGTGATCCTGATCCCCAACTTGGGACCCGCTGCTGTAAACAAACCGTAGGATTTAGTGGTTTTAGATCACAATACGATGGTTTGGAAATGATTCTTCTTTCTTTTGAAATGTTTCCATCTGGATTCCCAGCTTACTTTTTTCATGAAGGTGATGACTCCTGCAAGCAAACTCACATTTCCTCAGCCCAAATGTTCCCGTCCATCCTGAACAAACTCTGTGCACAGTGGAGGAGTCACGTGCCTCGGCCTGGGAATTTAACCAGCTGACTCCTCAAGTGCTCTGGACACTGAGGACAATGAGGTTTGAGTGGAGAAGAGCCTCAGCAGAGCTCAGGAATCCACTCTTCCATGGAGGTGGTTTTCAGGCTTTAAAAACCAACCCCCTTTCTCTCTCTCTCTCTCTGTCTCTCTCTCTCTCCATCAATCTACTGCTGTTCCTTTTCCTTGAGGTAGTCAGCATTTGGCAGCTTTCACTCTTGATAATTCCCATCAACTCGTTCTCCAGCACAGCAGCGAGCAACTCAATTCTCCAAGCCCTTAACCATTGGCCCGGTGAAAAGGTCTGGGAATTGCAGATTTTTAGAAGCCCACTTCTAAACCCAGGTTCCTATTGGAGTTAGGGAGCTCTCATTTTCTGTTGGCAGATTTTCTCTCCCTCTCCTGCAGTGCCTAAGGATCCTCAGCAAATGTTTTTCCTCTCCTATACTTCTTTTCCGGTGTTGTTGTCAAGCTCCACCTCATGTGTGCAATCATTAGACTGCAATTTGAGTAGAACATTGCAATTACAGGGGTTTAAAAATGAGCCTGTTATTTTCTACGCTTGTTATTTCTTTGTCGAGAGAGCAGGAGAATGGCAATCTCTTTGTGATTATAATTAAACAAATTAGACTCAGAGAAATTGTCAATTAATGTCAAAGGTCTTACCATTTGCTTCATGTTCAGGCTCTTTTTTCATACTGGAAGTTGGACTGTTCACCCCTGTGGCACGCTAACATGATTTCGATGGGCCCTTCGTCTGCCTCTCATCACACAAACAATAGAAGGTGGGTTGGATTCTGTGACCCAACGGGAAGGCCGGTCAGGTTTCTCCATCATCAGATCCCAGCAGTGGAAGAGCTGAGGACTCTTCAAAGCCGTGCTCCTATCTTCAAAAGAAATGTGCCCATGTCATTAAATGCATTGTGCAGAAGCCAGTGTCTGAGTCTTGATCTAATGTACACGATGAGAATGAGAAACAGAAATCTGGATGCTTGTTTTATCTCTCCGCCATGATAGAATTAGCTCAAGGCTAGCTGCGGTTCATGCTCCTCTTTCATCTGTTTAAACACGCCTCCTCTATCAGTCAATTATGGGCACATTGAACTATAAATACATACAGAACATTTCACTTTTAATTATTCTTTTCCAGTGTGATTTGTCAAGTCACATTTCAATGTGACGAGCTGATGAAGCTCAGTATTGTGTGTGTGTGTGTGTGTGTGTGTGTGTGTGTGTGTGTGTGTGTGTGTGAGCGAGGGATGCAGAGGCTTCAACTGTGCTCTTGTAAACTGTACTTTTTGTAATAATTTAGGTGAATACAGTTTTGCTGAATTTGAGCCAGGGTTGTGTGGTAGTTGGTCTTGGTGCGTTAATAAAAGCTGTACACCCAGTGAATGCTGTAAAATAATATTAAAATAGAACGCAAATAATAGTATTCATATTTTATTAGATATTTTCCCCAAATTACACTAAATATATGAGAAGAAATAAGAAGATAATACAAAACATCATACGGATGAAAAATATGGTGAGAAAATACTCTTTTATAATGTACAAATCTGTATTGTAAAATTTGACAAATTTAAGGCATTGCTGGCTGGCCCTATGCTACTTTTTCATTATTCTAATCAATACATTCAAAAATGACTGCTATGTAGTTTTCCCAACTTATGGTAATAATGACAAAACATCTGGTTAGTGACATTTAGAGCTAAAGTTATCCGATCTTGTCGACAGTATATTGGTCCTGTTGACAGCTAAGCCAAACCCTAACATCACAAAGTTACAAGGCTTTTTATTTGTCACTGTACAACAGGGTTGCACAAAGAAATTCAGATTGTAGCCCCAATTTGCTTCATAGGAAAGAAAACAAAAAACCCGAGTATATTCTACATGGAGGGTGGAGGATGAGTTAAGGAGTCTCACGGAGGAAAGAAGCTGTTTGCACTGCAGCTGATGCTTCTGTATCTCTTTCCAGACGGCAGCAGAGTGAACAGCTTGTGGCTGGGGTGGCTTTAGTCTTTTAATATCCCTTCAGCTCTTCGCAGGCTCCTCTTCTCACCAATATCGCTGATGATCAGTAGATGGGTATACCAATGATGTTCTGGGCTGTAGAGCCCTCCTGTCCTGTGCCGTACACATCCCATGCCAGTTTGTAATGTTTGAAGTCAGGATGCTTTCTATCGCTCCTCTGTAAAGGAAGATAACTTAAATGTTATTCATGTTATGAAAAGTTATAATATCACAGTCACACTCTCATCTGTGAATGTCAGGAGATTAAAGTGACTAAAATAACAAAGAGTATACCTGAGGGATTCCCACTACTGGTTGCAGCTTACTAGCATTCGCCGTCAGCGCTCTACTGCTAGCTACAAAGTTCAGAGCTGGAAAATGATCTTTATTGACCAACAGACTCATCTGTTGTGTCTCTATTAACAGTTAAAAACCAGCAATCCTTGCTAACTTTTGTGGCATTTCACTCCCTAGAAGACGTCTTTGGCAGAGCAAACAGACGTTGCATTAGCAATACAAGTTCACTAGCAGCCAACATTTGGATTGAGTATTTTGGCTGTAGCTGTATTTATGTATTTATGCTTCTCCAAGCTGCGCGTACGAGCGGACGTACGTGGGCGTCATTTAGACGTGTTCAAATGTGTGTTGTACTTGAGCAGTTTGGGGGTGTAATGGAAGTGTCTTCAAGGAAGAAGTGTCACGTTTAACAGAACTGCAAAAAAAGAAAGCAGGAAAACTTAACAGTTGTAGAGACGGGACATTTTGTGTGGAGCCCTGTATGAGTCTGTGTGACCGTGTCTTTTAAGCATAGAGGCTCTTGTAGATTCTCTTATCATTCTCAGTCCTTCCTCTTGAGGCCACTGCTGTATCCGTACGGCACAGCGAGACTTTTTCCTGTTACTGCAGCACATTTCTGATGCTGAGATTGATGTTCCTTTTTCAGACCGGCATCAATTTTCAGATATAAAGCAGAATTATATGCCTTAGGATGGAAAACAATTTTGTTCTCTCTCTCTCTGTCTGTTCTCTTTCATCTTGCTCACACTCCCTCTTCCCTTCAAACACACTCGCACCACGATCAAACACACACACACACACACACACACACACACACACACACACACACAACTCCCTCCCCACTGCGTGCATGGTGACTAATTTCTCTTGGGCTTTGGACTTCGGTGTGAGAGAGGGTGAAAATTAAGGAGAAAATGAAAGAGAGAGAGAGTAGAAGCGGTGATGCACTGGCAGCTCGGAGGAAGCCGCCCACATCCAAGGAGCCCGATACCTCTTATCTCGTTTATTCTGTTGGTCGCCTGCCTGTTTCAGAAACCAGTGCGGGCCCAGTAGGCTGGCAAGAATTTGACGATACGATGCGTATCATGATGCAGGGGTTGAGATTCAATATATTGTGATACTGTTAGCCAGGGGATAAATTGTGATTTCTTTCAAATCTAATCTGTCGTTTTATAAAGAACTCACAATGTGCATAAAATCTAGTAAAAAAACAAAGTTAGATTTTCTTGCAGAACAGTGGGATCTGCTTTTGCATTCGTCACTGTCCCGGAGACGTCTAACATCACAGCACTAGTTTCCCTGCATACTGTGCCACTGTCTGCCACAAATCATTGCATGTAAACAATTACAAATGTAAAGTGTTTTTGACAGTCTATATAATATCACAAGACATGATATCTCGACACTTGCACCCCTAAAGCCCAGAGCACCCAGCATGCGTGTTGCCTTTTTGGGAACTGTGTCAGTTCGATCATTCTTTACTCCCCAGTTTCAGGTACTCGAGACCAATCACAAGCAATGTGCGTGGTGCTCCCATCTGGGAGGAGAAATAGAAATCTAAGTGTGTTGTTTTTGTGTCCAATTTGAGCCGTCTTTGCTGGATTCTGTTGAGCGGAACGGCTGCCAATCAGTGAGGCTTTGTTTACTCACTGTGTCCCGCTGACAACTGGCTGGTACAAATATCAGCTGCTGTAGTGTCACACATTTAACTTGCTCGCTTATGCCGAGAAAACCACGGTGTTTTGGACCTAACGATCATTTAGGGAACTAATTGCAATTGTGGATTCATCACCAAACAAAATATATATTTAAAAGTCTCTCTCACTGAAAGTGAAGTGACTCAAATAAAGGGAAGTAGTTCAAAGAAAGGAAAGTAGCTGGAAAGAAAAGGAGCGACAGCTAGAATTTGGTCAGAGGTGGTGCTTTCCCCCTGATTGAGTGACTGAGATTGTTGAAAATCTTGGCAGCTAGTCAGCAGGAACATTTATTTGCTGTCTGTGCAGGTAAACATGCCCCACAGGAAGTCATCATACTTTAGAATAGTGACATTAGTCTGGTACCACTTTCTAACCCTGGATGTCCACTGGATACGGCTGTGTTGCATTCAGGATACGCCACCGCTTCAGTGCGTTTCAGAAGAAAAAGAGCTGAACAGCCACATTTCTAATATTTCCAATATAGGCTTATTTTGCCAACATTGTGTTGTGTTTTTGTATTTATTACATCACCAGCTCATTGATGATTGATGAAGTAACAGGTACTTTTATTCCTTTTTATTATTGCACACAGCCCAATTTGCTTACCTTTATGTTGTAGCTGTATTGTCTGAATAGTGTATATTAAAAGAAGAAAAAAAGCTAGTTTGTCCCTCTATGTCTGAAAAGAAAAGCAAGCAACAAATGAAAAGCAATACTACCAACAGATATAGAGTTATATCATTTTACATTAAGGGGCTATGCCATAAAAAACGGAATTTACTAATGTTATATAGATCAGTTATTGTACAAGCCAACTAAAACTTTTGGGATGCCCCGTTAGCTTAATGTTAAAGCTCCCCTCGTGTCCTGTGTGCCTCTCTACCATCGTGCATCCAATTAATATGCCAAAAAAATCAAAATAAATCTCTGTGGTTTGTCTTTGTCCTCCAAAGTGCTTTTTATTTGTAGCTGCTACTTAGTTCTTCAGGGAAACAGTTTGAAGAGGGCTGAAGAGCATCTGAACCTAAATCCATTCAATAATGACTTCCCAACATATATTTTTTATATTTATTTAACAGATTTGATGTTGCATTAGAAAGTCAGAAACCCATTAACCTCATGACACTCGAATCTGCAGCTACTTATATTAGGAAGTTATTAATAAAGGGTCATTACTTACTTTCTGATAAGTCATAATCTTCAGTTATAAATGTTAGTAAATCAAAAAATGCTCATGGCTATCTCGCTTTTTAAACTATTAAATCTGTTGTTACAAACATTAGTGAGTCAGTACTTCTGTTACGTGACTTAGGTGAAGTAAGTTAAGAACGTAATGGCAGTTCAAATAAGTCAACGTTGACATTTGGTGTCACATGGTACACAAATAGTGGTCTCCTGCTGATGTCCTGTTTGTTTGACCTCCTCCCCACTCAGACTTTGTAGCTCTTTGTACTTAGTACTTAGTCACTAAGAATTCCTCCTTTGCTTCCGTCATAATTATTATGGCCACCAAAGCTCGCCGCCCAACAATAGATGTGAACATGGGTCGTAATAAGCTGCCTGCACTGACGACTTGTACAGACATTGTTTTTCAGGGAGGATATATAAAGCATTAGTGTTTGATTTGTTAACATCAATATCAACTAGGCCGCTAATTCCAGCTGATGCATGTATAGTGGATGCTTATTAGAAAGAGTTAGCCATTCATAGGTCTGTTTCTCTGAGTATCGTCACTTCTTTGCTGTGCAACACACAAAGAATTAGTGCCAATGCCAAGCCATGTTGAGGCAGAAACGATTGGTAACGGTTCTGCATTGACATTGAGTAGTTAGGGTCCGGATAGCCCATTGGTCAGGGCATAGGACCTGAACTAATTAGGTTATAGTACCTTAGGAACTTGGACGCCTGGCCGATAGAGCTCAATTGCTGCACAGGGCGGGTCTTGCCAGGACAAGCAGTGGGATTCATAATAACTGGCAGCACAGCCCCACTGGCTATAAAACGGAGCTAACGTACGGAGGTTGCACTGAGTTACACTATGATGCGTTCAAGCTATATTCATTAAAAATGAGTAATGGGCTAAAATTTGTTTTTGGTGAAATCTATGTATAAAGATATTGATGTTACCAACTATAATATAAATATTTTTGTTTTTAACGCACTGGTATCTGAATGATACTCGGTATCGCAAGTTCAGGTCTCGGAATCTGGTTCTGGAAAGAATTGTATCAGAGCATCTTTACACTGAATACTTCTCTGCTTCATGATTGGAGACATAATGGATGCCATTCCCTCTCTCCCTCTTGTACATCTCTTAACACCTCTTCCCCAGGTTCTTATTCATTTATATATTTAAAACAGACACCTCAATTATTCATGTCCCCCAGTTGTCTGTGGCTCTGGCCTGGCCTCCTGCGGCTCCCCGGTGCAGAGTGTGTGTCTGGATGGACACATTCCCAGGCTGCTCATTAATTGATGCCTCAGTTGACGCCAGAGGTCTAATGCACTCTCACTCTCTGCTTGCTCCCCCTGCTAATCCAGCATGTCGTCTCTTCCCTCTCTCACACGGACGGCGTGAGTTTTTCTTTGCAGAAAGTGTGATGTCATGAAGCCATTCTTAAAAGGTGCAAAGGGTGTCTTCACCCCAATGGCCCGCTAAGAGGAAAAATTATGTTAGACAAGGGGTTAGATCCAAAGAAAACGTTCATGGTCAGGCCGCAGGAGTCAACACTGCTGTAAGTGGACAACATACACTTCTCTTTTATTTCTGTTCCTTCTATTTCTTAACTTCTGTCCTTGTTTTGTTTCTGTGGAGCCGGGCCTCGTATTCACCATCGTTCAGCTCAGTATGGGGGTGGCGGTTACCTCTTCTGCACCAGAAGGGAAGGTTCAAAGGAGTCCTTAAAGTAAAGATTCACCACGGGGAACACAACATGAAGACTAAAACAAGAGGAAAAGTTAAGTCATTAAGAACTGCAAAATCATACAAGAGAGTCTTTCTGTCTTCTCTACCCATTAAAGAGAATAGACTGCAGGAGGAGTTTGCTTTTATGCAAAACAGGAGTTTATGATCTGCTTCATCATCTCATCATTTTTGGAGTTTTTGTCGGAGAAAATGCATTCCATTAGAAACGAGTGGAAACACTGAAAAGATATATGTTGATAGTGTGTTTGTTTCCTGGAGTGTCAGTGTCAATGCAGTAAAATAAAGGACCATTGGGCGACTGTGGGTAAGTGGCGAGCAGGGTCGTCCTTCAATTAGAGGATCGGCGGTTCGATCCCCGGCTCTACTTTTCGCATGACGATGTGTCCTTGAGCAACCCCAAAATTGCCTACAGTGTGTGAATGAGTTAGTCTGATAGGCGAGTGTGCTATACAAGTACAGTCCATTTACCATTGTGGGTTATGGTAAAGATTAGCATCATTGCACTGTTGAAGAAAGGTTTCATCTACCTTCATTTATTACTGATTCATAGGTCACCACCCAGTCAGCATGCTACGTGACAAAAATCAAACACTCCCTTCACATTGTGTGACCAACAAGAGCATGCTGGGTCTGGCTATGCATGTTGAATGTGAATGCATGGTGGATCCTCCAGCAGCGATTATTCAATAACTTTGGAACTTTTACCTCCTGTGATGTGTGTGAGGCCTGCCTGCAGGTTTCTGTCATAGTCGTGACTGCTTAGACTTTTTTGAATGTGGGAGAGCAGCAGGACAGAGATGTTGAGTGGACTCGTTATGCTATACTCTACAGTGAATGAGCAGAGAAGTTTACCCTGGAGCAGAGTATGGAGGACTTTGTGGTGTCATTAGATACATTCTCCATGTAATTCTTGTCAGGCTACACCGAGGAATGTTTGGTCATAAGAGCTTGGTGGTGCCGTTCACACCCGGGGACGGCATGACGTTGTTCCGTGATAGTTAATAGTTATTCCGCGTGTTGACTCGAGTACTTAAATCCACTATAATTCATTAATTTCTTCAGTCACTGTCATGATACAATATGCCTACCAATGTGTATGTTTATTTATTGGAGAAAAAATGCAGTAAATCTGATTTATTAAGTTATTAACTTAATTTAGCCTACAGTTTAATATGTTGGAAGAATTATTAAGGATAAATTGTTTTACTTCCACTCAATAAATTAAATTAATTTTAGGGGACTGAAGAGATAAAAAAAAACACAACATATGAAAGAATGAACCCAATATATAAAGCAAAGACTTGAAAATAAACAATTTTATTTAGCAAAGATGTTTCGTTTTTTCATATTTCCTGTCCTGACCCTCAGGTTGGGAGTCATTGGTATGTCATATAATCATATAAAATAGTTTTTGTATGTCATTATTAGGTTAATGTAGTGTAATTTTAACTGTTACTTGATTACTAATGCTTGACCTTGATAACAAGCTGTAGAAAATAAAATAGAGTGCTTTTTTTCTGCTGAAATACAAAGCCATACAGGGGCCTGCCATGGGTGCCTGGGTGCCAGCTTGACCACTGTATTAGAACTGTGCAAGAAATCAATTCAGGAAATATAGAGGCAATTATTTCTGTCTCCCACATTCGCTGACAAAGTAGCAGCTAAGCGTGGCCAAGAAGAAAATACAGAATTAAAGAGAATAAAATACATAGTCTCCCCTGTGGGCCTTAGAGGCTGTATATAGAACATGTGGGTGATTTGAGATCCTGTATACTGCAGCAGTAATTAATGACACTGTGAATGTTGTTGATTTCCTGTAACCCCTTACTGATATCTTACCATGTGCGTGGTTGGAAGATAGACTCGGAAAAGCATCAAATTTAAGTTCAAGCCAGACTGAAGTCGTTGAGTGTATTTGTGTGTCCATCATGCTGTTGCCTGTAGAGTCAGTGCTTTGGGTCTTTTGGGTTTTATGAATCATGCACAATATCTGTCTTCATGCCCAGCAGGTTTATTCAATGTCAAGACCGTACTGTTGCAAATAGATTCAGTTGTCATAGTCATCCTCTTTTTGTAAAAGTTTTCATGTACATTTAAAGGAATACTTCACCAGCGAAATAATGATTTGTATTTCAGTTACTTACCTTTTGTTACCTTGAATGCTTGAAGAGAATGTTGCTTTTCTTCCGTGCCTCCACGGTGAACAGAGAATAAGAAATGGAGAAAGGTCTTGACAAATTGAGGTAAATGGTGGCCCCCCCCCCCCCCCCCCATCAAGACTTCTTTTGTGGGTAAAGTATTCCTGTAAGCTCCTTCTACATAGTTGCTGAGGGTTTGAACTTTACCTCAGAAGAAAGGAGCACAATAGATGCAAATGTTGATTATTTCAATATAAAAGTCTATTGGAAACTACAATGTGATGTGCATTGTCCTGAAACTGCACCCATCTGCGAAAGAAGTAATGCAAATGAGGTATACGTTTTGATATATGAGTCTGACTCACTACCATAAAATCATCCCCGTCAGTATCCTTTATTAATAGAAAATGAATTCCTGATTTGATTCCATCTTTCATTTATGCCATTAACTGTGTGAGTTCTGGCATTTACTCCCTAATCGGATCTCTGAAGTTCATTTTGGCTCACTGATCTCTCATGCGGAGCTTTTCGGCCTCTTATTGTCCCGTCAAATGAGGTGTGCAAAGATCAGCTGTAAGCCATCAGCAACAGAGGCCAAATGGAGGGGTAATATACTCCTCCTTATGCAAATATGCACAGCTGCGATCTATGTATTAGCATTTGGGAACAACTCAAACCTCATAATGCTCTAGATAATTAAAAAGGGCACTTTTCTCCCTCTATGGCTTGTTATCTGCAAATGAGGTCTATAAGAAGCGAGGGAGAGACAGAGGGTTGAAGAGAGGGAGTTGATAGCTTGACAGTTAACAGTTTGAGAAGCCTCCACAGAATTAATGTTGTGAGACTCGACAGACAGTGGTTCTGTATTAAGATATGGCACGTCTTGCCCTAGAGGCCCTCTTGGGCACCACTGGGACTACAGAGTTGGACATGGTCTTAGACGTTTGCGGCACAGCGAGGGTTGTGAAGGCATTTCCCCCTCCCCGGTGCGGGAGCGAAGCCAGAGAAAGACTGGTCTACAGATAGAGCACGTCCTTTCCAAAGAGCATGTTCTCTGACACGACTGTAAGAATCTGACAGAACATCATCCTAACCACTGTGAGGAGAAGAATAAATCTCAGCTGAAAAGGGAGGAAAATGAATCGGTTCTGGCTCACTGCTAATGAACTGTGATATGTTACAGAAGCTGTCTCTTTCATCTGTTCAGAAAAAAAAGAAAGAAAGACTGCAGTGATGGTAGTCTGTGTCTCTTGTTCATCCTTCCTGCCAGGCATTTTGGTGTATGCAGCATCTCTAAACATAAGATGACCTGCACATCAAGTCTACCATGGATAAATAAAGGTTAATACATTCAGCCCTTTCCTCCCGCTATAAATCACTATACAGCACAACAGGAACCCTGAGGGCCTGTTTATTAACATAATTATAAAATATAATATTTATGTTCGTCTATTAAGTGATTATAGTGAGTCTATACTCTTTAAGGGAAGCTACGGTTTATTAAAACGGGTCTGTCTTTGACCCATGTACTTGTGTGGTTTTGCAAACTCACTTCTGATATTTTGAATATGCTTAAATTTGGAGCTTTTACTGCTCACGTTTCCTGCCCTGTTTGTCCTACTTTCAGCAACTATTGCAGTGGCTGGCTATCTTTTATATTTGGTAGCCATCTTTGTTGTGATGCCAAAGTAATTTCCACAGAAGCTGTGGTAGCAGGTGGCAAGGATTACTTTTGTTTTTCTCAAAGATCAAGCAAATATATATATTTAAGAGTTGTAATTTCTATAAGTCGATTTGAAACAACCTGTACATCGCCATTATTCAGCCAGCTATCTATAAACGCCACCACTCGTAATCCCTCCCACAAAGCTCTGATTGGTCGATCGTTTCTTAAACCAATGGACATAACGTCAGACCTGTTTGAATCACTGACCGAAACCGACAAAAGATAAGATGCCACATTTTCATGACTGAATAAGCAACTTTAACTTTTGAAAGTTAAAGTAAGAAGAAGAAGAGCACATTTAGGAATATAGTTTTACATGTATATAGGTTTGGTGGATTTTAATCCAAGAGAGTCCTTCCCACAACCATACATTTGTCCTGTGAAATAACAAATATTGTTCTGACTTTAACAGAAAAAAGCATGTTCATGTAACAATTAAAAGTTGATTCGGAAAATATGTTTCCAGGCCCTTTGTGTAGGATAATTAATTCTATTTTAAGCAGCAGTAAACAGTGGTTGTCTTCTCGTCAGTAATTGTCTTCTGTTGCTGTATGTGGTTCAAGGTGACGTTTATTTGCCCTTTCATCTTTCAACATCTCTCATCTGCCAGGAATCTCAGTTTTTGATTTGTTTCCAAGAATACTGTTGCATTGATTGTGTGGTATCTCTTCATGTGCATATGCGTTCATTATTTGTATACACATGGATATCTGCGTGTAGGTATGTGTGCGGGATGCAGGAGGCTCTGCTTACAAGCACCTTGGTAGTTGAGCCCTGTGAAGGGGTGGCACAGACACTGAGCTCAGACACACCTATTCATCACTCTGAAGCAGGGAGTTCATTAAAATAGCCCACGCAGCCTCCTCTGTGGCTCCTGAACCGGAGCCAGCCTCCCATGCTAAACAAACAGGGTCAGAAAGTGATCTCACCACACGCTCACACAGTTCAGCAGTAACGAACGCCGAAAAAGAAAAAGCCTCAAATAGAAAAGCCGTTGGCTGCTGCCTAATTACGCAAATAATTGGCCAAGGTCACGTCATATCTCATACCGTTTCCTGATTTCAGTTATAGTTGAATTAATTTATACCAAATTGTATTCATGCAAAGATCAAGCACTGCTGTTTATGTTAATAATAATAAAAACACTGTTTTTCTCAAGATATTAGGGTTCAGAGTAAAATTTGTGCGATTGATTGTAGACTTTCCTTGTTATCAGACAACTAGATTCTCCACTTTGCGCCAATGTTCAACAAAACAGACTTCTGAACTCACTCATATTTAAATATTTAAAATCAGAAGAAAGAAAAATGCAACATTTGGAATTTATTTTTCTTACTAATAGTTCACCCCCAAAAATTGTCATTCTGCATGCGTTAATGACAGCCTGTAGTGTGGAACGAATAGAGATGTTTGAAGATGAAAGATGAAAGAAAAAGAGAACAGAGCATCTAAAAGTTGTTGATTAGTGATCCAGTAAAGTTGATCAAATGTATGCAGCATATTCAAAGTCTTAGGTATCCAGTTATATGCTCAGTGACAGTTTTTCAGAAAATGACTGCTAAATAAACCACCTCTCCAAAATGCCTCTGGCTTATTAAATGACTAAGAAGATTTAAAGAACCAAACGTGAATGCTGTCAGAGATACAAGTTATTGGTTCAATTGAAAACTTTGTATTCTACTTTTATATTTGACTTATTATTTTCCCTTTCTGTTATTGTTATTGTCCCTCGGTCGGAGAGCAAAACTTGCAGTAGAACTAAATAAAACATATTTTCTCTCATGGTCTTGCTCATTTTTATTATTATGTCTATATTTCTATACCTCAGTGCCTTTTTATAATAGCTACATAGACTGTGTTTGTTTTGCATGTGCATGCACAGCGAACCATGCAGAGTTAAATTCCTTTTATGTGCGATACTATCTTGAGTAAAATATCTCTGTGAATCTCAGACACTGCAGACTAGCTGGAAGCAAAAGGGCAGATATATACTGTATCTCTATCTATATCTTCAGTGAATGTAACTCCAGTACCATAATGCAGTGAAGCCTTTGTAGATCTGTTGTGGGTGTAATATATTCATATATAACAATGTCGTCCTCTTTGGTAGATATCTTTATCACTTAAACTTTTCAGAGTGGCACAGCATGCTGCTGCTCTCTCTATGAACGCACTTTATGTCGTCTGGAAACATTTCTTACATCTCGTATTACGATCGCTGTCCACTTACATGAAGATAGCACTCACTGAGGGACTAATAGACGAGGCGGAGTGACTGAGAGTGAGTGGGTTCACTGTAAAAGTCTCAAAACAACTTCAGATAGACTGCTATTACAGTCTTAACAATGTCAGTTTTTCCTTTAAGAGCATGTTAACACTGTACACTGTATGCATTTGCTTTTATTAAGCAAAAACTTTCTGTGAAATACAGTCATTTACTAAACTGCAGTTTGTCACTTTAACACTTTTGTGCTTTACAGTTCATTTATGAGCAGGTGCCGGTAGCTAAAGCTAACTGGCTTAGCTTCATACTTTTATGAGAGTGGTGGTGATAGTCTCTCTGTCTAAGTGATCTTTGTCTCGGCAAAAGGCAAATAAATGTATTTTCAAAACTGTTTGAACTATTCCTTTAACAACGACAACAGTAGAAACATGTTTTCTTTATATCTGCATCCAGATACAAATTCATTGTGATAGACAATCATGAATATGTGCCAGACTTTGTTAATTCATTCAAAGTAATAATCTCCTTTAATAATCATTTACATAAATGTTAAGTCACTATCTCTTTTCCGAATGAGGTAACACGATGGTGACTGAGCCTATGACCCACTGATGATGAAAGCCCTTTGCGTTATAGTATTCCATCTCATCTCATGCACATTTTCTCTTTGAAGTAACATCCCAAAGCACAGGTGCCGCCAAAGAGTATATAACGGAGATTTTTGAAATCGTAACTTTACACGAGGAAATGGTTTAACATGTCAGAAATGTCCAACAATGTGGGAAAAAATATATATATATATTTCAAATATTCTTCCTACTTTTCATCAAAAATTAGTTTTTCTTTTTCAGATGAAAAAGTAGCAAAAACACAACTTACATCTAACATCACATAACCACAAACGACCGAGACTGGTGGTCGTCGGTTGCAGCTGGACTGCTCACCGGCCCACGCCTTGCATCATTTCCTGCTGGTACACAGCGGCGGCACAGCACATTCGTTTCTTGTCCACACTGGTGCAGCCCAGTTCACACAGCGAGCCAACCAAACGCAGGCAGTTGGTCAGATTTTGTTGGACGTCATTTTTGCTCTGTGACCAAAGGGCTTTTGTTCCTCATTGTGTGCAGCCGCGGTGACCTCTGAAGTTATCCTCGGCCATTTCTACAACACATGACAGCTGCACATGCATCAATTGGCTCCATGTTGCGCACTGTGCAGCTAAAAATTAGGTTATATATTTAATTTTTGGATGGTTTGTCCGGATTCGGTCTTGGCTCTTCCCTTGTGTGTGAGCAGTCTGTATGTGCGATCGTACATTTCTATACAAATGGGGAGTATTTTATATATTCTGCGAGTGCTGAATTCTGGCGCTCTTCCGTGTTTTACGGTTGGCGGATGGTGGCGCGCCGGAGCAGATGTGGCCTTTAAATGGCCTTCTTTTTGGGAAGCAGGTTGCTGAGTGTGATAGATCATAGATGTCATCTCTGGTTCAGCTGCGTTCTGTATTAATACTACCAGAATGAGTTCCCCGTCTTTGGTGCTTTGGCGGCGCACGCATGCATGTACGGGGGACATAGAAACACACGCGCACAATATCCTCACGCAAACCGTCAGATTCATTTATGTGTGTATATTCGGACACGCTTCCCCGCAGGGAAGAGCAGACCAGCTCGGATAAAGGAGCCCTGAAATCCCACAGCGCCATAGTGTCAGACCTTTCCTCCTCTCTAATGACCTGTAAAAGTCCACCAGCACAAAGAGCCAAAGTATAATGCAGTTTGATGTGGAAAATGTTTTAGTCAGACGTGCGCCACGCGATCACGCAGACACGTGACTTTCAGCTCCTTGACTGTTGTAGCTACTTCCAGCGTGCACCTATTGCACCATAGTGACTTAGCACAAATGTAAAAAAAACAAAACAACAAAAAAACCTGAATTATGCTTGTATCTGTTTTTTTAATGATGTGTGCGCTCTCCTCGAGGCCTGTTCCATTTATCTTCTCATGCTGCTGCTCTTTATTCCCGGGGAGGAGAGAGGGCGTTTGGAACGAGCCCACAGCAAACAGGACTAAAAATAATGACACTGTGGCTCTGTTTGAGCTTTGCTGCTCTTTGCCTTCCCTCAGGAATAGCTCTCTAAATACGCACAGCGCTGAAGCCGCGCACAGCTCTGGGCTGTCTGCTTGCCTCCTCAGTCATTTTCTTAAAATATCCAAAAGCTTTATTGATCTGGCCCCCGTCAGCCTCAGACGCATTAGATCTCTCCACTGCCTTTTTCAATATAACTCGTGTGTGTGGTTTTTTCTTTGTGTTTGTGCGAGCCTCTTGTTTGCTCGGGCTTTGCAAACACTGAAGAAAAATCAAGCAGAGAGCCGAGCGCAGGCAGCCGAGAAAGTGAGCTAAATTATTGTTATTATTAGCCCGTAATGGCATCGTTTCTCCGTGGAATCGTGAGAGTTTGAGAACGATCCTTCCAAAACATCAGATTTCTTGTCCCGCCGTGTGTTCTGACGGCGCTCCCCACTGCTCAATTAATTTTAATCAAATGTTTACAATGCACTAACAGCTTGGAATGTTCTGTGTAATAATGATGCAAAATTAAACTTTGTCTGAAATGATCGCCCCAAACAAACACTAATTAGTTTGCTGTGAGAGGTGATATATTATTGCTGTCCAATCACAGACGGAGAGGGAAGCAGCGGGAAATGTGGATAATTGAGCTCCGACTGTTCGTTCTATATGTCGCTACAGATCTTTGTGGCATACTTGTTTTTTCTTCCTCTTGCACTCATTTCATTGCTTTTCTCTTTTACTCTCCCATCTCTTACTTTTCCCAATCCTCTCTATGTGTCTCTCCTGCTGTTTCTGAAATTCATCACATCACCCAGACTTCTCCCTCTCTCTTAAATCGTGCATCCTTTCATCCCTAAATTTTTCTGCCTTCCTCCCCGACTCTCTCTTCCTGCCTCTGTTAAGTTCTTCATTTTCTGCCTCACCTCGCATGCTTCTTCACTCCCTCTTTGCTCTGTCAGCCTCCCTTTGCACCCTCTGGAGTGTCACTCCTCCAGCTTCTCCCACCGCCTTTACTGAGAGGCACCGCACACGGCCCTCTGGTCTCAGCTTGAGTGTGTTTACTGCTCCCTGGTGCTCGACTCCGAGGTGGCTGATACACTTCGACCAGGGATCTAGCAGCCTGAAGCTCAGCTAATACCTCCATCCAGATGTTGTGTGTCTCTCCAAGCTATTAATAAACTTTGAAGTAAAATCAGTTATATAAAGCTGAGGTGTTTTGAAGAAAACACGTCAACTTAGATATCAAGCTTTGTTGTCTTTGGCTGTTCCTTCAGAGTTTACTGAGTTGATAATACCAATATGAATATACTTACATGTCCATTAAATTAAATAATCAGTTAAAGGAATAGTTAGTTAGAAGACGCTTACAACTAGAGAGAGTTAGATGATAAGTTAGATAAAGCCAGGGCCAAGAGGGGATTAGCTTAGTTTAGCATAAATAGTGAAAGCAGGGATAGCTAACCTGGCTCTGTCCAAGGGTTCAACAAATACACCTATCAACATCAACATTGTTTTGGTTTCTGCAAGCATTAAATAAACAAGAGCCAACATATTAATTTGTGAACTTTAGTGGTTCATGTAGACACATTTTTCAACCTTTGGAGTGAGCTAGGCTAGTCTTTCTGCTACGCTGAGCTACACTTTACTCGGCTGTAACTACATTTTTAGTCTTCAGACATGAGCGTGGCATCAATCTTCTCATCTAATTCCTCATTTCCCAAAGCTTCAAACGGTGGCTTGTTTATTTGCTTCACAGAAACAGTGGCATTAACAACATGTTGTACCTCAACAACAAGTACAACATTCAACTCTCCGCCAAGAGTAAAGATTTGAAAAAGAAGCATTTGCATAAAGCACTTTATTAGGAAACTTACTGCTGTGTTTTTGTACTGAAGCAAGACTTTAATCAGATTATACTCTTATGGGCTGGAGTCCAGTTAATTTCCCCTGAACTAAGAAAAGCCTCCCATTTAAAGGTTTTACTGAGAAAAATACGCTTCTTTAAACTCTTCAACTACAATCAATGGAAGAGAAAGCGGCATGTCCTCCAAGTCTTTGAGTTAGTGGACAGCATGGAAGTGATCATAAAGTTATCAGAGGGAGTCTTCACATAACAGATGTTCATCCTTAGATCAGCTAATTAAAGATTTAGAGTCCATGTAAATGCAGCACTTGACTGACATTTCAAAATGTTGCCATGTTTTTATCCACAGTGTGAGCTTTAAGGAGATTTTTAAGGCAAGAGTGCCCAGTTGATACTTTCGTATCTGAGGAAAGAGCCGTGGAACAGGAGCAGATCTAGTCCTTTTCAGCTAAGAAAGAGAAAAGTGATCGCATAATAAGGGTAATAGAAACAGTGCATTTCTATTCCAGAACAAGCGACAGTCACACTCTTTAGTCAAATCGCCACATAGCTTGTGTTTGTGCTGCAGTAAATCTGATATTTAACATTATTGTTACATAATTTCAACTTTTCTGCTATCAAACTCGTTTGTAGCTGCAAATATCTAAATGTCATGTCACTTACATTTTGCCAGGAAACAAGAAAAACAAACCACCAGACAATGAGCCCAGAGATGATAGATGCTTTGTGCATTACCGGTAGCTTTTTTAAAATTATTCGGAGGAAGTAAACAGGACAAAAGTGGAGCTAGCAATGTTTGGATGTGATGCACAGTACTGCATATTAAAAAAGATTGTTAAACTTGTTACAGTTGTTGAACCCAAACTTCATTGGCTTGAACTGCAATCTGAGCAAATAGTGTTTAACAATGATGATGCTTCAGCTGCTGTGAGGACCAGATGTCATTTCAGGAAAAGTGAAACAGAAATAAAATGGTAGTTTGTAGTTTTAAGCCATGCGGGTAGATCTTGGCATGTCAGTCTGTTGGTCCAGTATTTTGGAAGTACTGCCATGAATTGTTTTTACAGATATTCATGGTCAACAGGGAATGAATCCTACTGGCATTAGCGTCATTTATCCGGTGGAATATCTCAACATCTTCCTCACAGATTGCACCACATTCTCATGTGAATCCTGCTTCACTCAATCGAAGTCAATTCTGTTTTAGAGACTGTAAAACCTGTTGTGCTATGACTGTGGCTGTGCCATTGACATTTTTAGGCATTATTTCAAGTAATATTTTAGACACAAGTGCTTTTTTTCAGGCGAACCTGAAACTTTTTCAATTTGAGCTGTGCCATATGTGTATATGTTATTAACCAGTAACATATACACAATATTTACACATATCAGCACATCTCACAAGTGTTACCTGTATTATACAATTTTAAATTATTAAAATAGACCTTGTAGTTGCAGAAATAGACTCTCTTTAGTATGGGTATGCAATTTTCGAGCAGAGGCCTAAAAATAGGGCTAGTGTTCAAGAGGTTAACATCAGTATGTTGGCTTTGTCATTTTGAACATCTTAGCATGCTGATGTTAGCATTTAGCTCAAATCCCCGCTGTGGCAGCGTTCAGTGCCGCAGAGCCATCAGCACACTGCAGATGGACATAACGGTTTGACAGGGTGGCAAAACGAAACACGCATGACGATATTTGTTGTTATGGTGATGAAATAGAATGTCTATTATTTTATCCAATTATTCTAGTAATGCGCATACCTATGAAATGCAACCTTTTCTTAGTATTCCATTGCAAACTTAATAAACCGTCTCCTCGTGTGAGGGAGCTACGTAACATCCAGTCGTAAATTCCATCCCGGAACTGTCCTTTGGACAGCAACGGCATTCACTGTTACCGTTGACGGTATTTTCTGCCGGTAGCGCTGGGTTATATGAAGAAAATCAAATAAGATATTGTTTGACCAGATACCGCAATATCAGAATTGTGATGATATTGTATGATTGACCCTTGATGCATTCACAATGAGATTTTTGAGAAATAATCCCTCGTAATGTGGATATAATGACTATATGGGTAAAGGCAAATAGTATAACAGCTAGAACACTCTGGTATGTTCTGAAAATGTTGTCACCTTACTGTAATGTAGCCTGCAAAACCAGGAGAAGACAACACTTAAGCGATATTACAATATCCAAAATCTAAGACATATCACATTATTGATGTAATATCCATACATTGCCCAGCCTTATCTGACGGCCTCGCCTGATTTTACCGTTCTGCTGTCATCCACTGACATAATATCCGGTTTGCCGTTGTCATTCCGCCTGATTCCATGTGAATGCAGCATTAGACTTGTTTCACTTTTTTCCTCCTGCATCCTTTGACCTTTAAAAACATGCAAAACCGATGCTTGCGGAAAGTCTTTCCAGGGAAATGAATTCAGTTATCTTTTCTTGTCAGCATTTCTGTCTTTGTGTGAGTTTTAATACAGTGAACTCTGCTGCAAACACATTTAGACTAACCAACAACAGTTTGAAAATACATTTTGGTCCAGCTCTGCTTAACACAGAACCAACAAACATTAAAATGCTCTCAGAGCAGCCAGGACAAAGCAATCACATCGCGCTATTGATTGTGTGATTGCAATATTAGCCTTGTCGACAGCTGCACTCACTATGCCTTAACCAGCAGGAGGTAAATATTGCACATCATTGCAGGCTGATTGAATATGTTTATTGAATTTCTGGCCAGGCAGGCAGCCGGATGTCTGATTACCACAACTATTGCCACAAAGCATTACTATGAGGTTAGGTTGGTAAATGGTTTGTCCTGCAAACTCTGGCACCAGCAGAAATAGAAATGCAGAAGCTGTACTGTGGTGGTGTAGATGTTATGCTTCCTCTGGGTTTGATGCTTCGCACGGCGTAATTAATCTTTCTCACGTCACTAGTATCATGAATATCTCCTCCAGGTGATTCACCGCCGCAGATCAAACTTTCTCTCTGTGCTCTCTCAAGCAAGACCAACTCCCTTTAAGAGATTCTTCACACAGAAGAGAGTCTGACAATAAAAGCAGATATTCATGCCCCGGCATAGCATTTTGTCAAAAGATAAAAGCTTTCCTCCCCTCTATCTCTCTTTTCATCAATACAGAAGAACACTGTGTGAAGGCAAACCCAATTTTCTTCTGCACTCCCAATACCTCTGCAGTGCAATGTGGAGGTTGTCATTCGTAATAAATAGCCCTGAGGTAATTAGAAACACGCCGCTCTTCCAGGAGAAAAACAAGATCGTGAAAAAGGGATGATGAATAAATAGAAAAAGGGAAAACACAGAAATGGATGATGGAGGGATGCGCCCTCCCGGCTGAGAAACAGATGCCAAAACTGCATTGTTGATACTCTCTGCTGGTTGGCAGAGGACACAGGGGGGGGGGGGGCTTTTGCCAATTCATTAACCTGTGCAGTAAGGAGGCTTCACACTGTCTCCAGCAGGGCTCCAAACACCGCCCACTTGTCTTGTCACTTCTGAGCATGTTTGGGTGATGACGGTTTCTGAATGTTTATGTGTGCGTTGCGTCTGACATCTGTGTTTGAAGCTCGGGGACTGAAAGAGGCTGCAATATGAGACGATATAGTTCAGTTTAATTCAGAACAGCGATGCCGTTTATAAACCCCGTTTACTATAAAATACATTTTTATACTACGCTTGTATTATCTTTGCTCAATACATTTGGAGGGAGCTGTAGTTGATGTCTGTATCGCCTCCTCTGGAAGTGTTTTGTCCGATGCCAGCAAAGGATTTGGGTGGATGGTTGGCCGTACAAAGCACATGACTTTAACTCCGGAGATTGGGGTTTGCATCCTCTTGTTTTATCAGGTTTAAGCTACTGAAAGACTTGATTAAAATTGCAATATGTATTTACCATGGATCAAATGACATGTAATGTGAAAGGTTTTGCAAGTAACAAAGGACCCCAAGAGAAAGATTGCCGAGCTCTGTAGTTCCCCTCAGCTCAATAGAGCGTTTTATCTCCTTTCAGCTCATTGTTTTGGTTTTCTGGCACACAACTTTACTGTTCTGGTTCACTTTGACTGCTCTCATCAGCATTGTTTCCAAATGCAGCAGGTACAGTGGAGTACTTAGTGGCTAAAAAGCCAGATATTTCCCCCAGGAGCTGTTGCAAACCTAGTCAGGCATTGCCAGACTTTTCTCCACAGCGCTAAAGAAACTGACTCCATCAATCATCATTCCGGGTCAATGGCAGGCTTATAGCCACAGTCAACGTCCGGTGAATCGGACTATTAGAAACAAAACCAGAGCTAAAAGGAGAGTGAATGTTGGACTTACATTTGTTACAGGGGGCAGATACACAACTTCAGATAAGTGTTTTTCAGCTTGCTCTACTGTTACCAAAAAATGATGTACTGCAGCTTTAAGGTTAAGGAAACACTGTGATTTTGGTTAAACATTAATAAAGTCAGAGCGTCGTGTCTAGTACCTCAAGTCAATGTTGACTTTTTAAAACCAAGAACATGATCTTCCCTAACATTTTGCAGGTACGTTTAGATTAATTTTTGCAATTAGGATGATGTTGAAATTGTTTTTACTCATGAACAAGTTTTTTATTATTATGGCATCTTAATGATATACTGTAGCCCATACAAACAATGTCTTAAGCTTAGTAAAGAGAATAATCAAAACAATTCAAAGAGAAGACAGAAGAGAAACAGATGAGTAAACCTTTTCTCTCATTTCTAAAATGCATAAAATCCCAATTTCATCTGAAATTCAATCTAAAGACACAAAAACAAAAATCTGCAGGAAACATCCCCTACTAAGGGTTTGAATACATCACCGCTTCCAACTCGCTGCTCTGAGCTGTCACGTTGTTAGACAGATTGATCCCAACTCACTTAAATGCAGCATAAGCTACAGCAACATTGACAAGGTGAGGGGGCTTAGTGACCACTGAATGTGACATGGATGGGAAAAGAAAGATGCAGACACTAATAGACAAATCAATATTCACCATTTTGAATGTAGAATCAGGTCAACAGATGTCCGACTTCATCTGATACAGTCCTTGTACAGCTGTGAATCCCCGGTCCCCGGTATGTGCATTTTGGTGCAACCTGTGTTTGTGTGTTTTTCTGTGTCTGTATGTTTGTGTGATGAGAGCGAAGGAGGCAGATGTAGATGTGTTAGAAAGATGTCGTCTTCACATTCCAGATGCCTGCGTGTTTGAAGCTGCAGATTTCCATCCTGTGTGTCTGAGTCATATGTGTGCGTGTCTGTGTCTGTGTTTGCTGGTAACAATCACATACAAACACAAGTGTGCATTTTTTTTAAATAACACTTATTGAAAATGTTTATTTTTAGAAACCCAAATGTTGTATGGAAGGACTTTAAGACTATCAGTGTTCATCCTGGTGTCATGAAGATTTTTGTCCACATTAGACAAATCTGCACCTCTTGATCTGTGTCCAATGCACACGTTCGGTGCCAATGCAGGAAGTAGCGTCGCCTTTGTTTCACGAGGCAGACGTTTGCGGTCCTGTAAGAATACTGTAGTTGCCATGCAAACGTTGATATTGAATGTAAAAGAAAAAAAGTGTCACCAGAGTGATCCAGGGTGTTGTAGAACTCTCTAATATCAACGTTCTTGTCTTATCAACAGATAATGCATACTTAACAATTTTGCTGACCCTTTTTAAATGCACGTTGTAGTGTTACATTTTCTTATTGTATTTTTTTTTTTTACCTTTCCAGGCAACCATTATCTTCCGCTCTTCTCTGGTGCTATGAAAATCAATTAGCAACTCCTGAGCTTTTGCTTTTCTGTGTGCTCTACATGTTGCACCACGTACACACCTTTAAACATCACTGTACCCGTTATAGGGTTGGGAGATATTGAAACACCCCTACTGACGATATTGCTTTTTGAGAAACAGCGATATACAAAATGATCGTCCAAAAAAAAGGCTGAAGAGAGAGACACAAATAGATATAAATATATATGGACTGGAGACACCTGTAGTAGCTGCCATCGTACAGTCTCACCTCTGTTGATTGTCACATTTATGATTACGTGCCTTTGCAAATATCCCATTGATTGAAGGTTGATTGCTCACCTTGGTTGGTCGGGCTCTTTGTGGATAAAGTCGGTGGCATACTTGACTGTATACGGTTGGATGGTGAGTTTTAAGATAGGAGTGGAGATTTGTGGTGTTTTATCTTTAGTCCCGACTTGTTTATCCCACAGCTTACAAATCACTTGGTTCAAGTCTTCTGGCTCTCCTTTTCAGTTTTGTTGAAAACTAAAGAATCGCCAAATAACGGCATTTGCATTATTTTTGCTAACCATAGAGGATCCTCTTTCTTGCTGGAGCTACTTGCTGGGCTACTTGGGTTATTACTTCAGCTGTACCAAATAGTTCAAAAACTTGTTTCATAACGCTGGCATTCAAATTAATATTTTTATTAACTTGCAGAAACATTGCGTGCTCTCTCTTCAAACACAGACAGTGAGTGATGAGATGCTCATCTCGTCTCTGTAATTACCTCAGTCAAAGACAAGAGTTGTTGATAAGAGATAAGTAACAAATTGCAAAATTTATGATTTTATCGTCCAAAATATTCAGCGTCAATCCATATTTGCTGGCGTTTAGCCTTTCAAAAACTACATTTTCACTGCGGTCAAAAACTGTTTACTCTATCGCACTGATCTGTATAAACTGGGTGGTCTAGCAGCAATCTAACAGCACCATAAATTACATTTATATAACCACAATAACACAAAATCAGACGTATGCTCGCATGCTGTTACTTTTTTTTAAATACAGTATGCTGCAACAATGCGGTGAAGCATAGAGAAGGTAAGAGGAACTGAGAGAATGAATATTGCGTAAAAATTAATTCATTTTTTTTCATATATATGATATATCATATCATATATATAATATGTCATATCTATATCTATATATCTATATATATATATATATATATATCATAGATATCAAATATATAAATATACTGTATATATCAAATATATGGGCTGCTGCCCTGTTTGCATATTGTGTTTGCCTGTTAGGTGACACATTTCAGTCGTTAATGCAGCATAACAGAGTGTGGCACAATATGTATGTCAAGCCTCTCAGGATGCAGGAGGATGTCAATAGCAGATCGCTACTTAGCTCCACTTGTGAGAGATGACCAGTAAGCGTGCCAGGAATCTGTGACTGACGGCTTGTTTTACAAGGTAGTCTCGTCAGAGGTATTTATCTTTACGAGTGTGTTAATGTGAGTCTTAAAACCTTTAAAGCAATCTGGGGGTGATTCACATATATCAGCCTAAATCACAAATTTGGCTGAAACAAAGGAGGCTTAGTGGATTTTACCTGTTCGCCCACGTAACAGCTGTGAGCAAGTGCTTTATACAGGGAAAGATGGGCTTTTGTTAAAGTTAAAGGTTTAGTTCATCATTTATGGAAATATGCTCAGCGGCTTCCTTTCAGAATGTTAGATGAGAAGGTTGATAACACCGCTCTCATAACTGTGAGGCAAATATAAAGGTACAGCCAGGAGATGGTTAGCTTAGCTTAGCACAAAGACTGGAAACAGGGGGAAACAGCTAGCCTGGCTCTGTCCAAAGGTAACAAAATCTGCCTTAACACCACCGCTAAACACGTTACATCATGTTTGTTTTTCAGACTATTTCTTTTGTGAGAGCAGTGACTGCCGGTAGTCGTGAGGTTGCCAGGCAACCATGCAGAGACTCCAGGAAGTTACTGCACCCGGGTCAAGAAGTAGTCCGTTACATAATCCCGCTAAGCCGCATCGTGTAGTTTTGTTTCTTTGTTTTTTTACAAAGATGATAACATCGGCTATAAGAAATTCGATGGGGCAACCCCCTAGGAGTTGATTTTGTGTTTCCATTTTTAACTCTCTGTCTTCCTTTTGGAGATTGATCCCTCACTGGTCATATTTGTAAATGATGTAACATCACATGACTTCTGCATAGTGACGTTTACATATTTTTAAAAAGACAATTCAAGTGTAGTTTAAAGTAAAAATCTGCCAACATATTGAAAAAATGTTGACACTTTTTTTATAATAAAAAACTACAAACATTCAACTACATTCAAGGTCAATGTCAATTGTTTTTAGTTAATTAAAATCAATTTAAGTTGAGACAAAATTTGATTCTAAATT
Organism: Anarrhichthys ocellatus; assembly: GCF_004355925.1. NCBI lineage: Eukaryota > Metazoa > Chordata > Actinopteri > Perciformes > Anarhichadidae > Anarrhichthys > Anarrhichthys ocellatus. The sequence goes on along the minus strand of NW_022280229.1, from coordinate 175,333 downwards.
ATTGGTATAGAGCAAAATGTTTTCTCGTTTCTTATTTTCTCTCTCTGATTCCCTTCCTCTTTCTGATAACTGTCATTGTGACCTGCTTAAATCCAGTTTGCTTATACACATACACATGTGTTGTTGGTTCAGTGAAGTTTTGATTTATTATTCAGATGATATTCCAGCAGAAATGCACAATGTTTATTTGGCTGTGTAAACTGAGAGAAAGGGATTGTATGTTGTTTTACATGAGAATTAAATGTAGGTGACAATAAAAGAGAAACACTGGAGGTGAAGAGGCTTTGATCAGATTCGAGAAGAACAGAATGTGCAATCGGATAAATTAAATGGAAAAACACAGACAACATGCACTTTTGCAAAAAGCCTTTAGAATAAATTTCAGGTGTTCGTTGTATATTTCGTTCTTCAAAGAGAGCAAATCTGCACTGGGTTTCCACATTGCATTTCTGCATTAGAGGGAAGACATCTTGCGTGCCTATTTTACATTCATGTCGGCTGATTATTCACTTGATCTATGCTAATGCTTCGCTGGGTTTTTGCTTTTCTTGAAATAGAAGAAAAAAAATGCGATTCTTGCAGCAGACCTCTCTCTTTCTTATCTGCACCTCTTGCTGCAAAAACAGTATAGTCCAGAAAAGAGGCTTATTCTGTGAGCTGCACATTACACGTCGCTGTCTGGAACAGACAGCTGCCAGAGAGGAAAGAGGTGAAGGAGTAGGAACAGAGAGAGAGAGAGCAGGCAGAGGAAAAAACAAGACAAGGGGACAGGAGAAGCAATGAAATGAGGAGAGGAGACGAAGAAGGCCTTTGAGTCAGCAGTCAGCAACATGTCAAACTGCTCTCCAGATTAATCTGCTCACACAATATGGCAAAGAAGTAGCCAGCTACAGTAACACACCTCCTTTACGTTATTTCTATGGACACACATTGTAAGGTAATGCCCACTCTTCTGAAAAAAACAGTTTTATTAATGTGCAACCAGTAAAAAAAGAAGAAAGAAGTACACCATTTAATTGGTAAATAAGCTCCTGTATCAACTGAAGGTTTAGCATCTGTTAGCAGTGAGAGTGTGTGTGTGGTTCTTAGCGTGCTGCGGTGCATATGCTTACACCTCTGAGATTATGCTTAGCAAGTTTATACAATCCACTTAGCATACAGGCTGTAAGACAGTATTAACATGCACACTCACAGGCCAAATAAATCCTGGATGAAAAACAAAGTGGTGAAACTGCGACGAATGTTTTAGTCACGCGATGGAGGGTTGATTAAAGAGAAACCAAAAACAAAGTCAGGGCTCAGGTTTTTCTTTTAATAATGGTTACAAATATGAAACTAGTTCTGAGCTTTGTGAGTGAGAGAACCATTGAATCCCTTCACTCAAGTGTTGATCTGAGATGTTTCGTCTTCTAGAATAAGTGAGAAAATTGTCATGCAGGATTATGCGCAGGTCCTCCAGTATAAATAGAAGGATCTCGTTTCATTCCTCGAAGCATCTCGTTAAAATACAAGGACTATGATGGTTGTCATCTTCATGTCCCCCCCAGATCACGCTACCAGAGAAACGTCAATCATTAAAGGCGATTTGAAAAACACATGTCTAAATAAGCCTTCATTGACTTTCCATCGGCTCAGATCAGCTGTCATCACTCTGCTGTGAAACTGTCAGAACTTTCTGTCATTTTACACTCAACTTCTGTTGTTCCTGCTGCATAACTTCTTTTCCTCAGAGTAACCCATTTATGAATCATGATGATTACGAGTCATTTATTAAATTATTATCTCAGCTAGGCGCAAGCCTGTAAGGAGATCATGCGCTTGGACATGTGTGTAGCTGATCACGCATACTACTGCACCCATGAGTTGCAGTGATTCAAATGTATTTAAAACCTTATTATTGACTGTTTTGTACTGTCATTGACTGCTGATTCCTCACTCCCCTTAATGTAATCGCAAGTTATCAACAACTGCTTCAGTAGCAAAAGACATTTCCGCAACTGCCTTACCTCGTCACACTGACGTCCATAGAAAAGTTTGGACTTATTTAGAAACCGAGAATCTGCAGATTAATTCCATACCCGATATGATATTATCTCTTAAAGTTAGGCACGATACAAGATGAATAAATACACATTTTTCGCTGCCATCTTGACTGGAAGTGAGCTGGAAGGGACAATTGAGTGAAGCCCACAAGAGGGTGGAGCTAAGTTCAACCAAATGCTGAATAAGACATATTTAGGCGAACAAAATTGTTATAAAAATTACAATTAACTTTCAAGAAAACATAGTATGAAAGGGTTAAAGATCTAAGTTGAAAACACAGTTCCAGACCGGACATCACAGTGGTAGCGACTGGTCAATCACAAAGCACACCCTGCTAGTGCTGGGCGGTGTACCGGTTCATCCGGTATGCAGGTTTTAATTTCCCGTATGATATTAATTTTTCACACACCGCCATACCGGTGCATAGCCGAAACAACTGCTGTAACTCTTCAACAGGCAGCTTAATATATTGTTCGCCGCAGAGAGCACTACGGTCGGAGCTAGTTGACTAGAGTGTATTGAGAGGGACCCCAAATCATGGTTATCACTTTATAACACAACAATTAATAACCCACAACCAACGCTCGTTAACAGGGAAAAACATCACGACACAACAGTTTGTGACACAAAAACAATTTGTAACACTAATAATTGTACATTTATAAAATTACACCGCCGAACAACTGGGAGAGGCTCCGTCTTACAGTAATGTTACATTAAAGAACAGAAAAGAGCGATGCAGGAGGAACAAAGACAGACCGGAGATGCACCGATAGAGTCTGTGCCCAAGAGAGGAGCTGTGTCTGCTGTTTGGAAGTTTTGGGGTTTTAAAAAAGGTTTGTCGAGCCACTGTTGTTGCCGCTGGTTGTAACACTAGCAACTTACTCCATCACCTCAGCAGAAAACATGCGTTGGAATACCAAGAGTGTGATTACGGCCGTCAACCTGTAACGTTAGCGCGAGTGAAACATTGAAGCCAAAGGGTCACACATCGCTTGAAGAGGCATTTGCTTGAGGCACTGCATATGACAAGAAAAGCAAGTGGTGGAGCAACATTACGAACGCAATAACGATATACCCGGGGCGAAAATACTTCAGCCAAACTGCTATCCCAACATTATACGAACAACACCGAAGCAAGCTGGAAGCGGAGCTACGTACAGTCGCCCACTTTTCTAATATTAATGCAAATTAAAATTTGGAATGTTTCATTTGTTAACTGTTTCATGCATTCTGATTCCTTCATATATTGTAACATTTTGTGGGGCCAAGCAAACCCTCTAGTAATCAAAGCCTTTATACATGATGACATTAAAATGTGTTTATATTCTATGTACTCCTGACAGTAGAGTGAGCCACTACGAACCTATATAAAAATACAGTCAAGGAAAAAAATAAATACCGTGATATACCGTGAAACCACCAAAATCTTAAAAAATACCGTGATACAAATTTTTGGTCATGCTGCCCAGCACTACACCCTGCTTTATCGTATGTTTTACTCTGAATGGAACCATAATTAACAGTAGTGTAACGGGCTAATGTCGATCTGTGATCCGTACGCTCCCCCTCCCCCTCCCTCGCCGTTCGGGCATGGGCACGGCCATGTCAACAAAGCTTGAGGCCATGTCCATACTAGTCCGTTTTTACTCCGTATTTGCTACGTTTACACTGAGCGGCCACACTACGCCGGAGTTTTGGAGCACCCTAAACGGAGTCTGAAAACTCCCCAGAGGTTGGAGGTATTTGAAAACTCCGGAGTTGCGTTTGCGTGTGGACGGTCATATACGGATGTGTGTTAGAAAAAATGAGCCCACACCCGTGTTCGCTACTGGATTGGTTATTAGCAGCCATGACGTCTCCGTCCCTGATTCGTCACACTCACTATCACGTGACCCGTACCCGGAAGAAAACAAACAGCCAGGGCGACCAGTAATTAATTTCAACATGGATAACTAATTTCAAGCGTTGCTGCTAGCACAACAGCAGTAAAGTCTGCATTTCTGTGGAGGAAGCAGCTGTTGGAGCGATTAGTGAGCAGTGTGACCAGCATCAGCCTTATGGAGCAGCTCGTTGTTTTTAGATTCTAATGAGAAGACACGCTGCACTAACCTTTTACTTCTTCCGTTTGGTAGCCTTGAGAGACCTTAGTCTGTAAGTATGTCTTTATGAAGCATGAAAAGATGTACGTAGATATATTCTATTCGCGTGTTTAGTATAACATTTGTGTTGTATTAAATGCTAATCGCGGTTAGCATTTCTCCATTGGCGGTAATGTTAAAATGAGCTTAGAAGCTAGCTAGGCGGACATGTTACATGCTGGCTATATCATGGATTGTTGTTTTGTATTCATGTATGTGTATATGGACAGTTTGTAAAGCCATATTTCATATTGTGTTTCCAGTTTTACAAATAAGAAAGATTCACACTGAAGTCTTGAAACTCTTCTATGGATTCCATGGTCTTTATTTCACGGATCTACTGTTAGTGATCTGCTAAGCTTTATGCACGAAGCAAGAGCAGAATAGAGTGAGAGACGTGTGTTGACCACATTGATGGACCCATAATCTAGTAAACGTTTACGTGGAAGTGTTGATTTTAAAGTAAATTTGATGTGAGAGAGATAGACCCGCAGCGCTGTAACTACGTCTGAAAAATAAAACTTCTAAAACTTTCCACGAACTGTGTCTGAGTTTATAGAGGGAGATTTTAGAGGAAGATCTTAAGTATCAAATATAACCTTTCATTATTAAAGACTACTTTATTACTCTGTCGTATTTATTTTTTTTAACTAAGCAAGCAATCCACTTCCTGTTTACACCGTCACGCGCATGCCCAGTGTACGTTAACGGTCACGTGCTGTCCGCCTTCGAAGGCTGCCGTGTGGATGCAGATCAACTCGAGAATGATGCTGAAACTCCCGTGTGGACGAGATCGTTTCTATTTGACAAATCTGCATCCAAGTAAAAACGGAGTAATGTGGACAGGGCCTGAGGCTGGCAGGTAGATGCTATCTAAGATCACTTACTCGCTGTCTGCTCTGTTACGCCAGACTGGCCCTCCTCAGCTCCACCAACGATCGACCTCTTTCCCCATTTTTGAGTTATGCTGGGTCATCACTGCCAAAATGGTGACAGCTGGAGCCATCCACTTTGAGCTTCACAAAGTCACCTTTCCATGTCGAGAAATCCAAAGCTTTACATACCTGCTAGTTATGGTTTAAGTATGATTGGACAAACAGCAAATGGTCAGTTTGTCATATTTTGTAACCAGTGTTAGAAATAAATTGTGCATTGAACTGGTAATAACACCCCCCCCCCCCCATCATGTAGACAAGTGTACACTGACCCGAGGGCTCCCTGTTACTGGTGACTTAATGATCACAGCTGTTGCTTGCTACATGTGCACTGCGTGCTATTGGCTTCAGGCCACCAGAGAGATGCTGGCCCAGATGCCATTTTGAACTGGCACAGTCTACTTCATATATGTATTTATAGTGACTTTGTAGCAGTTATTGTGTTTCACTGCAGACTGAATTCGAACAGGGCAAACTGTGTTATCTCCGGTCAATAAAAAGCCTGACACGACAACAAATACGTAAATCAATTAAAGAATGTGAACATTTATTTAATATCGCCCAACCTCCCGCTCTCTCTTTCCTACTCTCAACTACAAAATCTGTGTGCAAACTGGATTGATTTAACTTTTCTCTTTCACTGAAACCCATCTGTTGGGCCAATCAGGCCTCCCTGAATGCATGACCCATTCTGTGTCCCAGGGCTGTGTTTAATCTCGCGGCTTACATTAATAAGAGCACACGTCTAAAGTGGTGCTTCTCTGCAGCCGCCACCACCAGCCGATCAGGCGTTAATGCCGAAAGCGCTTCGAGAGTAGTGGTTAGAGGAATTAGCGAGAGTAGTGCACGGATTGGAGGAAAAGTGGACTCCTGAATTTTTGTGTAATAGCCCGCTCTCCCCCCCCCCCCCCCTCCCCCAACATATATGCATGTGGTGTCCCTGGGGGGGGGGATCGCTGAATATGGGCAACATTAAGTGGAAAGAGTGTTAAGTGTTGTTAAAAGGGATAGAGGGCATACAACAGGAAAAGAGTGGAAGTGAGCTCCGGCAGCATGGACAGTGTTGTTCATTCTGGTGGTGCGGTGTAAAGTAATATTGTAATGAGTGGTGGTTATTGGATCATCACCGGAGCCCCCGCCGTTTGAGCATTAAGAAGCCACTCTGAGTGACAGCTCAGCGGCAGCATTTCTCTCTGAGAGCATGTTGTTTGACAAATCACTCGTCCCACACCCCTCAGATTACATGTTTCCATGTCACTAACTTGTGTGCTTATCCTCTGTTGATATGTTGTCATAAATGTTGCAGCCTGGCTCAGGGGATTGGCGCAGTCATTACTGTACATCAATGCAGCGTTAAGTGTTTATAGTGGGACTTGGTGTTTTGCGCGGTTTGGAATAAGCATTTTATGAGCTCGACCTCAACGCTGGTGGGACCAGCAAGTCTCAACGCTGTGATAAAACAATATTTCAGAAGTGTTTAGGGACCACAAGCCGATGTCTAGATTACTTATGCATGTGCCCATGATAGTTTAAGAGCATAATTCATGTCAACAACTCGGGCAGGTTTCCTGAATATTTTTAAGGCTGCTTGATCACAGAGACATATTTCATGAAAGAGAAACTCTCGGTCCTGTGAGTGGAGTTTTCAAGGCAAAGCTGCTGTAGGATTCCTCACATTTCTGGGTCAGATAGCACCCATAAATCTTTCTTATTGAATGTGTCATGTCGGCCCCACCTCGCCTGATTTATCAGTCAAAAAAAGAAAAAAGTAAGAGATAAACAGAAAAGAGGAATAACAAAACATTGTCTAGACATATGTTATGGAGAGACAGATAATTGAGACTCTCTGTCCTTGATCTGGCGATTCCATTTTAATTTACAGAATAGAGTACAAAGCCGAGGAAAAGCCTTCAAAGAGTCTGTGAAACTGATAACACAGCACATATCAACATTCACCTGACGTTAGGTAGAATGCCATTATAATATGTGCTGTGCTATCGTTTTGGGCCAAACGTAATGAAAGCAGTTTTTAACCTTGAGGCCTTGAGCTTGCCTCGCAGGCTGGCAGCTATACAGTACACCAGCAATTATTCCACCAGTGTCAAGGTTGCATACCTTGAGCACCTGCCCTTGCTAATGTCTGTTACTAGAAATGAACAACCCTTTATTTGATAACATTAATCTTCATCACTTTAATGTTTGGTATTATGATTGTATGTCTCTCTCTCTGATTGGCACTCGAGGTATTAAAGTAAATGTCCTTTTTGTAAAGTGGTGTCAAAGCCTGTCCCTGCTGCAGGATTAAACTGAGACGGTGATAAGTGAGCAGCCAGGAGCTAATTAAGAGTTGCTTATGCCTCCGAATACAGTTTCATATATCAGTAATCCTGTATGACCTCGGCCGCTGGAGACCAGGGATTGTTGGCCAAGACACAGAAAAGCTCACTTATATATAGAATGATGTAATACATTTCACTTTGTCCATTAACAGATCATTTGACACTGTAATTAAAAACAGCTCGCGGTGATGAATTAATCAATCCCCCTGAGTGGGTTTGTAAGATAAGCTGAGTGCAGTTTCTCTCACACCGGAGAGCAGGAGCTATGCACAGTATTTAGATACTTTGGAGAGGAAACTGACAGCGACTCGAGTGGTGATGCAGCTGAATGAAAAGGGCGCGGCAAAGTGAGCAAGAAGTAAAGGGGAGACGAAAGAAAGCAGGAAACACACATAAGCTATGCATCCATCCAAAACACTCTCCACAGCAGGTAGGTTTGGGTGTCTTTCATTTAAAAGCTGCATCCAATTTAACTTGACGGTGTTTGCTTGAAATGCATCCACCATGTGATTAGTAGTGCTCGTTATTGGAAGATTTAAGTGGCACAGGGAACAGCTGAAGCATCTTTTATTCATTGTCAATTAGATGAAAGGTGCAGAATATGGAAATGAAATATACAGGGAGGCATATAAACATGTTAAAAGAATAAACCATAGAATAAGTATGTGCCACTGTGCCACTAACACAAACGCATGCCTTGCATTGCAAAACCTGCACCATATGGACGACCCCAAGGCTCTTCCCACTCGCCGCACCGTTGGTGCGATAACACGCCGACATGCTCAGGGAGGAAGTCATTATCGCTAACGGGTTGCATGTGAGCTGCAGGTTACCAGTGAAGGAAAGTCTGTTACTTAGACACGAACTCATCACTCATCAGTTTCTTCTGTGGCTCTGATATGTGATGATACATAGTAAGGCGTTTTTTGGCAGTAAATCCCAATTGTTGTGATGACAAATGTGTATTTTTATCAGGTTTGTTTAGCATGCATATTTGTACTATAGAATAAACCAAACTGACATTTTCACATCAAAACTACTTCTGTTTTTTTTATTTGTGACAACTCAGTCCAGGCTCATGGAAATTTGGTTAATTTTTAACTAACTTGCAATACAAAAGTACATGTTGGAAGAAAGATGATGCTCCCCAGCTTTATGTTTCCATAACGTCATGTTGTTTTAACATACCAACATTTATGCTGCTGAATATATCCCAGGCCACTATCATCTTTCCCTAACCTTAACCAAGTGTTCTGAGTTTCCTTAACATCACTATAAAGTCATTATTCATGCGGTTTGTACATCTCACTAAAAAACAATAAAATAATGATTGACTAATACTGACTTTAATCATTTTACAGTTTAATATTTAAAAAGGTCAATAGCTTTTGGTTTATCTTTAGGTGGGACATTGATTTTAGAACATTTAGTTATATTTGTTGAAATTCTCTCTAGATTCCACCAGCAATCAATAAATCAAATGCTTTGACAATAAAGAAAAGAAAAGAAAAATCTGGTGGATGTCGCAAGATTGTAACAAGCCTGTTCAATCATTTCACTCAGCCCGACTGTAATGATTGGCTGAGCTACCTGCCCGTCTACCTGCCCGTCTACCTGCCCGTCTACCTGCCCGTCTACCTGCCCGTCTACCTGCCTGTATTTTGCCTGTGCGCTCATTGCGTGTCACAAGCTGTGACTTTCACAAGCTGCTAGTTTTACAGCTGAGTGCTAACAATAGCCATGTTCGTTGTTTACGTTCATTGTGATATGTTTAAGATCATTATGACCATTTTTGGGGAGTTGGTTGGCTAGCTACTTTCTTTGGAAAAGATTTGGCAACACTGGGCTGGGTTTTTCAGTTGGTACTGGTTCCTCCAATGTTACCTTCCCAAGCTTTAAAGGTCAGCTTTACTGGTAAACTGACTCATTTATTGACTTCTGTCTCATGTCAGGGTTTTTCTGATGGTATTCTACATATTTCATGTGCGTTATTAGCAGATTGATGCTGGGATTGGTTTGCTTCATGTAACCTAAAATGCCAAACATCCAGACATTTTCTTTCCTGCTCATTCTGTGCTGGGTCGCGGGGCAGCAGGCTTAGCAGGGTATCCCAGACCTCCCCAGTGTTTTCCAGCTCTTCCTGGGGAACGTTCCCAGGCCAGACGATATATATATATATATACCATCCCTCTGACGGTTCTGGGTTCACCCCGGGGAGTCTTACCAGGATGTGCCCGGAAAACCTCTCAAGGGATCGCAACTGTATTTTATTAAGACAGGTTTGGGTAAAAGTGCACGATTGTTTACTGTAATACAGTTACAGCAAATTCCACTTTCTATAATGCAACTTATGGATTTCATTGAATTCTGTAATTATATGCAGCACCGCATTCTCAAGGAGCCACGGGAGACACGGCATCCTCGCCGAACTGACTATAGGTGGAACAAATAAACAGTAAACTCTATTCCCACTTGCAATTGTCTTGTGCGCTCACCAAAAAATGCGGCCTCATTTATACTTTAAATTAGCTCGCATAAATAGGTTGAAGTGTGCCCGGAAAACACAAACACAAGACTCCCTGCTGGAAAGGCACAAAGGAGCAGCACAGAACAAAATCTTTTGAAGGGACTCTAAAAGGGAATTAAGCAGGCCTGTCAAAAATTAAACTGGCTGCGGTTTGAAAAGGGATTCTTTTAGCTCCTCAATTCTGTCTCTTCATTTCTTCTCCCAAAATACGTGGGGCTCTGCCAAGACACTGCAGTCCACACTGCAGATCTTTCTGCCATGGAGGACAACCTCACACAGAGTCTGTTAATAACGCTTATTGTCTCACAAGGACAACGCTTGAGCAGTGTCGGTTTTTATCCAGAATTGAAAGACTTGAGCTTGTGGTAAACCAGTTTATATAATATTAGTCTTTATCTTTTTGACCTCTTTTTTTTTAAAAGTCTGCTTGGATTGTTATGTTTATACCAGACTCAGGATTTATTAGATTCCTGGTTTTCAACACACTATGTTAGTTTGTATTAGTCTGCTTTAACTTATCATCAGACCTATATAATTAAAAGACAGAAGGGTACAGAGAGCAGCCATGCGTTTGTTGGTGTATTGATGTTTCGGAAGGGACTACTTCTTCGTATCTTCCACACTCGTCTATGTGAGCAAACAATATAGATGGTGAATGATGATGACACGCAGACCCAAATACTTCTCTCCCAATATCTCTTTTTCATGTATTTAAAATCTGTATATCTCACCACATGGATCTCGTTAAAGTACGTTTTTGTGAAATGAAACATGAGGCCAGGGATTGCTGTGGCACTAAAAACTCAAACTATTGCCCATGGCTGAATTGTTTCAACAGAAACACAGCATACATCAGGTGTTGGCAGGGAATAATGAATATTTCTATTTAAAAAGGTTCTCTGCACGGAATTCAGAGCATACATATGATTGAGGGATTGCCTCCGCATGGCTCTCAACATGGCGATAGCTGAGCCAGTGGCTAGGCAGATAAAGGTGCTAACGGTATGAACAGTGCAAACTACGGCAACAGTGCAGATAGAGCAAACGGAGCGTGGGTGCTACGCTTCTGTGCTCATACGAGGGGTACCGCTCATAACGCCGTCCCAACCAACGCCGTCACCTACTCGCTAACAAAGCACACTGAAGCTCAGGTAGACATTACTCCACTATATCTTTATATCGCAAATAGTTGTTTGCTGCTGAATGTCGTATAGAGAACCCTTAAGTGTCACAATCAAATGTGCCCACATGGAGTTTACTTATATTACAGTCAAGAGAAAAGAAAAGGAAAGCACACAAACGCATACAGTAGAACCGAATACACACATCTCAACTGAGTACAGTGAACACCAGATATAGACTCAACTAATTAAAAATACTACACTCTCATGCATAGATCAGCCTGTAAAAACTGAACTCAGTCAAAGGCATTGTATAGTAAAAAAAAGTAATTATTCAATTATTCAGTAGTAATTCAACACCACATTCATGTCTACTGCATGTGAAGCATTTGATCAATATCAGATGTCAGAAACATGAAATGATTAAAAACTGAGTAAGGCACTGGTTGGAAATCTAACCAGTTGTATTGTAGTATTGAAGATGTTCTTATCTACAGTAAGTGGGCAAAAAAATATTCTCACTCCCAACTGGTGGAAGGTGGGTTCAGCTACATATTTATTTTAACTCTTCCCTAATGCATCCTGAGCTTGATGTGCAGCAGGCACGCTCACATAAGCTGTAAGAGGATCATATATCAAGAATATCACCAATCAGTTCAAAGATTGCTCCTATTGATTGTCTGTTCATTATATTTTTATTATTTAAAGCCATCACAAGCCTTAATTATTTGTCTGTGTTTACTGTACCGCACATCTGCACAATTACTGTTACTAAAATATAAATAAATGGCAACCCTCAACAGACCCGTGTATGACTGTGTTAGGAGAACACTGTTCAGAGCTTTGTATGCAGTAAAACTAAAGTTCTAAATTGCTCTGAGAATTAACTTGTCCAAACATGTCAGAGGACTCAGTTAGAAATCTAATTACAGCCGCTGCTCTCTCCGGGCTATCGGCTGTAACAACTTTTATTAGCTACTCTCTTATGAAAAATTAATGCAAACATGAACGCAAATCCTCGCTAGACGGGGTCGGCGGGTGACGTCTGATCCCGTTCAAAAGGTTCGTTCATCCTTGTGGCATCAGTCCCGACAGTCCGTGTGGAACTCTCACCAGCAGCTTAGAAGGAGAATTAGATAAGTGGCAGCTGCATGAAAACATGCAATAGAGCGAGTCTCAGTGTGTTTCCGCTTAGCTGTCATAAGTGTCAGTGAAAGCCTCTCATTGTACTGTACAGAAAATGAAATATCCATCTCAGCCGGAGCCTCCCCTTCTCTGCTTTTCTTCATCCTGCAAGACAGTGATTAGATCAGTTTAACACGGTGGCGTTGAGCCCAAATGCTGCCAGAGATGCAAATTTTGTTTTTCTTGTGCGGCTGCACAACGCCTTGTTGTTTTTTCTGTCTGCATTTTGTCATCTGGCTATTAGTTCTTCATGGGTGACTCACATGCATGGACAGCGTTGTAGGCTACCATGCCCAGATTAAGCAGCCTTGTTCTCTTTCACGCTGTGTGACTGGGCTCCTCTTTATGCTTGCTCTTCCTTGTTCCCACGCGCTGTACTGCGCATTTATTATTTATGAATGCATGCAAAGCTACTTCTGCTGAAGCAAATGGTACGGGAACCCTGCCTTGCTCCAGTGTAAATAATGCATTTGGCACGGACAAAGAGGTATTGGTGGACTTTTAGGTGCTGGAGCGCAGTGTTGTCTTGGAGCCCCGTGAACACTGGCCCATGTCCCAAAGTGTTGCCCTTTAGAGTCTCTGGCAACATACTCTGCTGTCCCAAAGGGGGGCTAATGAGGTGCAGCACAGTAGTTCCAAGTTATTCTTTTTGACCCTACACTTATTATGATGCAGAACAGAGTCCAGCGGCGGCAGCAGCAGCAGCAGCATGGGGACTCATTATTTAAGTGGTACTATGACTGGCAATGGTGGCTTATTTCCTAGATAGCTCTGCTGTGCCACAATCTGGCCATGAGCACGGCAATACCAGTGAATCTTGTCTCTTTCAACAACAAATTCAACTTTCTGCTCCTAACAGAGAACAATAAAGTTCATCTTCAATCTTAATCTTGAATCAAGACTGATTGAATTCAGGATTCAGGAGCCATCACCACCCGCTCTGCATTAATGGCCGAGGACCACCCCACTCCCATTCACTCTTATTTGTTTTTACAGCCCATCTTTAAAGTTGGAATTGGCCTATTTCAGACCCAGTAGCGTAACTGCTGACATGCAATGTGCAGCTCACTGAATAAAAGTGGTGACATCATGAAGCTGTCACTCTTCTGAGAGACACACACCAGTCTACTTAATGTTGGTGCAGAATGGAGGTCAGGAAAAGTTTGGTACCGGATCCTGAGTCTCATGGAGGCATAGGTTTAGTTTCCATGTTGGCAAGGAGTGGTAGGTTGGAATATGCCATGGAGGAAGATATATTGGTGGTATTGGTATCTTTAAACATCTTTTTGCCGTATGCTGTCATCAAGGGTGTAAAAGGGAAAGGTTAAAAAATAAAAGGCCATAGTAAATTCTTTTTAACTTAAAAATAAAGTAATATATCAGAAGGCCAAAAAAGGCATTACTTCCAATGACAGGATCAGACTACACAATATTTTTGACTCCGACCAGGCGGCAAAACAAAGTGAAGCCATGCTCAAGTGCCTTCTCTCTACTGGCCAACAGGGGGCGACTCCTCTGGTTGCAAAAAAATCTGGATTGAATAGAAGTGAAAATGACACTACTTCTCACTTGATTTATTACTTCAGTAAACACTGTTTACTCAATCGCTATAGTTTCAAGTCTTTATCAGTACAGCATGATATTTATTGAGTAAATTATGGTCCCATTTAGAGTAAAATAGACGATAAAGCAGGGTGTGCTTCAGGAAGTGGCTACCTTGTACGACGGCATTGACCGGTCTGGGAGTTGTTTGTGTTTTCGTCTTAGAACTTTATTACTTTTATTGTATGTTTTCAGTTCATGAAAGTTAATTGCAACCTTTTTGGTCACCTAAAACTTCTTTACCGCTTGTTTGGACTCTTCGCCCTCTCGTGTCACTTCTGCTGGCAAAAATTGAAGAGGGCAACGGACAAAATGCAGATCTCAAGGCTTTAAAACTGCAGTTCACGAACAAATGGGTGACGTCAAGGCGACTACCTCCACGTGTTAAATACAGTGGCCCCGACCAATCATGGCTTGCTATCTTCCACTCAACTTGCATAACACAAGATATGAAAAGGGATGTTCTGGGGACAGACTTCAGTGTTTAACCAGACAGCAGCACCAACAACCAAATGCGCTGTGTGCAGAGGGAGATGTTGCACTGACAGATTTAGTATAATCACAAGGGTGATAGTCAAAGTGTTACGAGTTCATCCAAATAGAATAAAACATCATTCCTCTTTCCCTCCCCATGTTTACACGTTGTGCATGGCCTCATGGATGATTAGGTTGTCAAACTAGGCCGTCGTTGTGAGACGTCCCACAGGCTGCATCGATAGTCTTCCTCCGGGACACAGTACATAGGAGGGAGTAAACACCCGGTGCTTATTTTCGTTCCCATTGCCACATGTCAGTCGGGTCGAGCCATCATTAGGCTGATATCGTATAATCTCCATTGGGCATAAGATTATAACTATGAGCATTTACTTAATCTTGATCCATCATTGTTAGATTAGCAAATGCTGCATAGAATAGAAACCTACGTTAGATGGGGGTGCTGATGGTTACTTACCACTTCTCTCTCTCTCTCTCTCTCTCTCTCTCTCTCTCTCTCTCTCTCTCTCTCTCTCTCTCTCT